>NC_084630.1:37994879-38197699 GCF_033978795.1 Nerophis ophidion | reverse complement strand
CCTTGGGGCACTAATACACCCCCCATACCATCAACACATGTGTAAGTTTACCCACTCCTTTGGGCACTAATACACCCCCATACCATCACACATGTGTAAGTTTACCCACTCCTTGGGCACTAATACACCCCCATACCATCACACATGTGTAAGTTTTACCCACTCCCTTGGGCACTAATACACCCCCCATACCATCACACATGTGTAAGTTACCCACTGCCTTGGGCACTAATACACCCCCATACCCATCACACATGTGTAAGTTACCCACTGCCTTGGGCACTAATACACCCCCATACCATCACACATGTGTAAGTTTACCCACTGCCTTGGGGCACTAATACACCCCCCCATACCATCACAACATGTTGTAAGTTACCCATTCCTTGGGCACTAATACACCCCCCATACCATCCACACATGTGTAAGGTTACCCATGCCTTGGGCACTAATTACACCCCCATACCATCACACATGTGTAAGTTACCCATGCCTTGGGCACTAATACACCGCCCATACCATCACACATGTGTAAGTTACCCATGCCTTGGGCACTAATACACCCCCATACCATCACACATGTGTAAGTTTACCCACTGCCTTGGGCACTAATACACCCCCCCAATTACCATCACACATGTGTAAGTTACCCATGCCTTGGGCACTAATACACCCCCATACCATCACACATGTGTAAGTTACCCACTGCCTTGGGCACTAATACACCCCCATACCATCACACATGTGTAAAGTTACCCATGCCTTGGGCACTAATACACCCCCATACCATCACACATGTGTAAGTTACCCATCTCCTTGGGCACTAATACACCCCCCATACCATCACACATGTGTAAGTTACCCCATGCCTTGGGCACTAATACACCCCCCATACCATCACACATGTGTAAGTTTACCCATTCCTTGGGGCACTAATACACCCCCATACCATCACACATGTGTAAGTTTACCCATGCCTTGGGGCACTAATACACCCCCCATACCCATCACACATGTGTAAGTTTACCCATGCCCTTGGGCACTAATACACCCCCCATACCATCACACATGTGTAAGTTTACCCATGCCTTGGGCACTAATACACCCCCCATACCATCACACATGTGTAAGTTACCCATGCCTTGGGCACTAATACCACCCCCATACCATCACACATGTGTAAGTTACCCATGCCTTGGGGCACTAATACACCCCCATACCATCACACATGTGTAAGTTACCCACTCCTTGGGCACTAATACACCCCCATACCATCACACATGTGTAAGTTACCCATGCCTTGGGCACTAATACACCCCCATACCATCACACATGTGTAAGTTACCCATGCCTTGGGCACTAATACACCCCCCATACCATCACACATGTGTAAGTTTACCCATGCCTTGGGGCCACTAATACACCCCCATACCATCACCACATGTGTAAGTTACCCACTGCCTTGGGCACTAATACACCCCCCATACCATCACACATGTGTAAGTTACCCATGCCTTGGGCACTAATACACCCCCCATACCATCACACATGTGTAAGTTACCCATGCCTTGGGCACTAATACACCCCCATACCATCACACATGTGTAAGTTACCCATGCCTTGGGCACTAATACACCCCCATACCATCACACATGTGTAAGTTACCCACTCCTTGGGCACTAATACACCCCCATACCATCACACATGTGTAAGTTACCCATGCCTTGGGCACTAAATACACCCCCATACCATCACACATGTGTAAGTTACCCACTCCTTGGGCACTAATACACCCCCATACCATCACACATGTGTAAGTTACCCATGCCTTGGGCACTAATACACCCCCATACCATCACACATGTGTAAGTTACCCCATGCCTTGGGCACTAATACACCCCCATACCATCACACATGTGTAAGTTACCCACTCCTTGGGCACTAATACACCCCCCATACCATCACACATGTGTAAGTTACCCATGCCTTGGGCACTCTAATACACCCCCATACCATCACACATGTGTAAGTTTACCCATGCCTTGGGCACTAATACACCCCCCATACCATCACACATGTGTAAAGTTTACCCATGCCCTTGGGCAACTAATACACCCCCCATACCATCACACATGTGTAAGTTACCCATGCCTTGGGCACTAATACACCCCCATACCATCACACATGTGTAAGTTACCCACTCCTTGGGCACTAAATACACCCCCATACCATCACACATGTGTAAAGTTACCCATGCCTTGGGCACTAATACACCCCCATACCATCCACACATGTGTAAGTTACCCATGCCTTGGGCACTAATACACCCCCATACCATCACACATGTGTAAGTTTACCCATGCCTTGGGCACTAATACACCCCCCATACCATCACACATGTGTAAGTTTACCCATGCCTTGGGCACTAATACACCCCCATACCATCACACATGTGTAAGTTACCCACTCCTTGGGCACTAATACACCCCCATACCATCACACATGTGTAAGTTACCCATGCCTTGGGCACTAATACACCCCCATACCATCACCACATGTGTAAGTTACCCACTCCTTGGGCACTAATACACCCCCATACCATCACACATGTGTAAGTTACCCATGCCTTGGGCACTAATACACCCCCCATACCATCACACATGTGTAAGTTACCCATGCCTTGGGCACTAATACACCCCCATACCATCACACATGTCGTAAGTTACCCACTCCTTGGGCACTAATACACCCCCATACCATCACACATGTGTAAGTTACCCATGCCTTGGGCACTAATACACCCCCATACCATCACACATGTGTAAGTTACCCCATGCCTTGGGCACTAATACACCCCCATACCATCACACATGTGTAAGTTACCCCACTCCTTGGGCACTAATACACCCCCATACCATCACACATGTGTAAGTTACCCACTGCCTTGGGCAACTAATACACCCCCATACCATCACACATGTGTAAAGTTACCCACTCCTTGGGCACTAATACACCCCCATACCATCACACATGTGTAAGTTACCCATGCCTTGGGCACTAATACACCCCCCATACCATCACACATGTGTAAGTTACCCACTCCTTGGGCACTAATACACCCCCATACCATCACACATGTGTAAGTTTACCCAATGCCTTGGGCACTAATACACCCCCCATACCATCCACACATGTTGTAAGTTTACCCATGCCTTGGGCACTAATACACCCCCATACCATCACACATGTGTAAGTTACCCATGCCTTGGGCACTAATACACCCCCATACCATCACACATGTGTAAGTTACCCATGCCTTGGGCACTAATACACCCCCATACCATCACACATGTGTAAGTTACCCATGCCTTGGGCACTAATACACCCCCATACCATCACACATGTGTAAGTTACCCACTCCTTGGGCACTAATACACCCCCATACCATCACACATGTGTAAGTTACCCATGCCTTGGGCACTAACACACCCCCATACCATCACACATGTGTAAGTTACCCACTCCTTGGGCACTAATACACCCCCATACCATCACACATGTGTAAGTTACCCATGCCTTGGGCAACTAATACACCCCCATACCATCACACATGTGTAAGTTACCCATGCCTTGGGCACTAATACACCCCCCATACCATCACACATGTGTAAGTTACCCATGCCTTGGGCACTAATACACCCCCATACCATCACACATGTGTAAGTTACCCATGCCTTGGGCACTAATACACCCCCATACCATCACACATGTGTAAGTTACCCATGCCTTGGGCACTAATACACCCCCATACCATCACACATGTGTAAGTTACCCATGCCTTGGGCACTAATACACCCCCATACCATCACACATGTGTAAGTTACCCACTCCTTGGGCACTAATACACCCCCATACCATCACACATGTGTAAGTTACCCATGCCTTGGGCACTAATACACCCCCATACCATCACACATGTGTAAGTTACCCACTCCTTGGGCACTAATACACCCCCATACCATCACACATGTGTAAGTTACCCATGCCTTGGGCACTAATACACCCCCATACCATCACACATGTGTAAGTTACCCATGCCTTGGGCACTAATACACCCCCATACCATCACACATGTGTAAGTTACCCATGCCTTGGGCACTAATACACCCCCATACCATCACACATGTGTAAGTTACCCATGCCTTGGGCACTAATACACCCCCATACCATCACACATGTGTAAGTTACCCATGCCTTGGGCACTAATACACCCCCATACCATCACACATGTGTAAGTTACCCATGCCTTGGGCACTAATACACCCCCATACCATCACACATGTGTAAGTTACCCATGCCTTGGGCACTAATACACCCCCATACCATCACACATGTGTAAGTTACCCACTCCTTGGGCACTAATACACCCCCATACCATCACACATGTGTAAGTTACCCATGCCTTGGGCACTAATACACCCCCATACCATCACACATGTGTAAGTTACCCACTCCTTGGGCACTAATACACCCCCATACCATCACACATGTGTAAGTTACCCATGCCTTGGGCACTAATACACCCCCATACCATCACACATGTGTAAGTTACCCATGCCTTGGGCACTAATACACCCCCATACCATCACACATGTGTAAGTTACCCATGCCTTGGGCACTAATACACCCCCATACCATCACACATGTGTAAGTTACCCATGCCTTGGGCACTAATACACCCCCATACCATCACACATGTGTAAGTTACCCATGCCTTGGGCACTAATACACCCCCATACCATCACACATGTGTAAGTTACCCACTCCTTGGGCACTAATACACCCCCATACCATCACACATGTGTAAGTTACCCATGCCTTGGGCACTAATACACCCCCATACCATCACACATGTGTAAGTTACCCACTCCTTGGGCACTAATACACCCCCATACCATCACACATGTGTAAGTTACCCATGCCTTGGGCACTAATACACCCCCATACCATCACACATGTGTAAGTTACCCACTCCTTGGGCACTAATACACCCCCATACCATCACACATGTGTAAGTTACCCATGCCTTGGGCACTAATACACCCCCATACCATCACACATGTGTAAGTTACCCACTCCTTGGGCACTAATACACCCCCATACCATCACACATGTGTAAGTTACCCATGCCTTGGGCACTAATACACCCCCATACCATCACACATGTGTAAGTTACCCACTCCTTGGGCACTAATACACCCCCATACCATCACACATGTGTAAGTTACCCACTCCTTGGGCACTAATACACCCCCATACTATCACACATGTGTAAGTTACCCATGCCTTGGGCACTAATACACCCCCATACCATCACACATGTGTAAGTTACCCATGCCTTGGGCACTAATACACCCCCATACCATCACACATGTGTAAGTTACCCACTCCTTGGGCACTAATACACCCCCATACTATCACACATGTGTAAGTTACCCACTCCTTGGGCACTAATACACCCCCATACCATCACACATGTGTAAGTTACCCACTCCTTGGGCACTAATACACCCCCATACCATCACACATGTGTAAGTTACCCACTCCTTGGGCACTAATACACCCCCATACTATCACACATGTGTAAGTTACCCATGCCTTGGGCACTAATACACCCCCATACCATCACACATGTGTAAGTTACCCACTCCTTGGGCACTAATACACCCCCATACTATCACACATGTGTAAGTTACCCACTCCTTGGGCACTAATACACCCCCATACCATCACACATGTGTAAGTTACCCACTCCTTGGGCACTAATACACCCCCATACCATCACACATGTGTAAGTTACCCATGCCTTGGGCACTAATACACCCCCATACCATCACACATGTGTAAGTTACCCACTCCTTGGGCACTAATACACCCCCATACCATCACACATGTGTAAGTTACCCATGCCTTGGGCACTAATACACCCCCATACCATCACACATGTGTAAGTTACCCATGCCTTGGGCACTAATACACCCCCATACCATCACACATGTGTAAGTTACCCACTCCTTGGGCACTAATACACCCCCATACCATCACACATGTGTAAGTTACCCATGCCTTGGGCACTAATACACCCCCATACCATCACACATGTGTAAGTTACCCATGCCTTGGGCACTAATACACCCCCATACCATCACACATGTGTAAGTTACCCATGCCTTGGGCACTAATACACCCCCATACCATCACACATGTGTAAGTTACCCATGCCTTGGGCACTAATACACCCCCATACCATCACACATGTGTAAGTTACCCACTCCTTGGGCACTAATACACCCCCATACCATCACACATGTGTAAGTTACCCATGCCTTGGGCACTAATACACCCCCATACCATCACACATGTGTAAGTTACCCACTCCTTGGGCACTAATACACCCCCATACCATCACACATGTGTAAGTTACCCATGCCTTGGGCACTAATACACCCCCATACCATCACACATGTGTAAGTTACCCATGCCTTGGGCACTAATACACCCCCATACCATCACACATGTGTAAGTTACCCATGCCTTGGGCACTAATACACCCCCATACCATCACACATGTCTAAGTTACCCACTCCTTGGGCACTAATACACCCCCATACCATCACCTATGTGTAAGTTACCCATGCCTTGGGCACTAATACACCCCCATACCATCACACATGTGTAAGTTACACATGCCTTGGGCACTAATACACCCCCATACCATCACACATGTGTAAGTTACCCACTCCTTGGGCACTAATACACCCCCATACCATCACACATGTGTAAGTTACCCACTCCTTGGGCAATAATACACCCCCATACCATCACACATGTGTAAGTTACCCACTCCTTGGGCACTAATACACCCCCATACCATCACACATGTGTAAGTTACCCATGCCTTGGGCACTAATACACCCCCATACCATCACACATGTGTAAGTTACCCACTCCTTGGGCACTAATACACCCCCATACCATCACACATGTGTAAGTTACCCATGCCTTGGGCACTAATACACCCCCATACCATCACACATGTGTAAGTTACCCATGCCTTGGGCACTAATACACCCCCATACCATCACACATGTGTAAGTTACCCATGCCTTGGGCACTAATACACCCCCATACCATCACACATGTGTAAGTTACCCATGCCTTGGGCACTAATACAACCCCATACCATCACACATGTGTAAGTTACCCACTCCTTGGGCACTAATACACCCCCATACCATCACACATGTGTAAGTTACCCATGCCTTGGGCACTAATACACCCCCATACCATCACACATGTGTAAGTTACCCACTCCTTGGGCACTAATACACCCCCATACCATCACACATGTGTAAGTTACCCATGCCTTGGGCACTAATACACCCCCATACCATCACACATGTGTAAGTTACCCATGCCTTGGGCACTAATACACCCCCATACCATCACACATGTGTAAGTTACCCATGCCTTGGGCACTAATACACCCCCATACCATCACACATGTGTAAGTTACCCATGCCTTGGGCACTAATACACCCCCATACCATCACACATGTGTAAGTTACCCATGCCTTGGGCACTAATACACCCTCATACCATCACACATGTGTAAGTTACCCATGCCTTGGGCACTAATACACCCCCATACCATCACACATGTGTAAGTTACCCATGCCTTGGGCACTAATACACCCCCATACCATCACACATGTGTAAGTTACCCACTCCTTGGGCACTAATACACCCCCATACCATCACACATGTGTAAGTTACCCACTCCTTGGGCACTAATACACCCCCATACCATCACACATGTGTAAGTTACCCACTCCTTGGGCACTAATACACCCCCATACCATCACACATGTGTAAGTTACCCACTCCTTGGGCACTAATACACCCCCATACCATCACACATGTGTAAGTTACCCATGCCTTGGGCACTAATACACCCCCATACCATCACACATGTGTAAGTTACCCATGCCTTGGGCACTAATACACCCCCATACCATCACACATGTGTAAGTTACCCACTCCTTGGGCACTAATACACCCCCATACCATCACACATGTGTAAGTTACCCATGCCTTGGGCACTAATACACCCCCATACCATCACACATGTGTAAGTTACCCACTCCTTGGGCACTAATACACCCCCATACCATCACACATGTGTAAGTTACCCACTCCTTGGGCACTAATACACCCCCATACCATCACACATGTGTAAGTTACCCACTCCTTGGGCACTAATACACCCTCATACCATCACACATGTGTAAGTTACCCACTCCTTGGGCACTAATACACCCTCATACCATCACACATGTGTAAGTTACCCACTCCTTGGGCACTAATACACCCCCATACCATCACACATGTGTAAGTTACCCACTCCTTGGGCACTAATACACCCCCATACCATCACACATGTGTAAGTTACCCATGCCTTGGGCACTAATACACCCCCATACCATCACACATGCTGGCTTTTACACTTTGTACTTATAACAATCCAGGTGGTTATTTTCCTCTTTGTTCTGGAGGATACCACGTCCACAGTTTCCAAAAACAATTTGAAATGTGGACTCGTCACCAACAGAACACTTCTCCACTTTGCATCAGTCCATCTTAGATGAGCTCGGGCCCAGCGAAGCCGGCGGTGTTTCTGGGTGTTGTTGATAAATGGCTTTTTGCTTTGCATTGTAGAGTTTTAACTTGCGCTTACAGATGTAGTTACTGACAGTGATTTTCTGAAGTGTTCCTGAGCCCATGTGGTGATATCCTTTACACACTGATGTCGCTTCTTGATTCAGTGCCGCTTACGTGCAGTGTTTCTCCAGATTCTCTGAACCTTTTGATGATATTACGGACTTTAAATGGTGAAATCTCTAAATTCCTTGCAATAACTGGTTGAGAAATGTTCTTAAACTGTTGGACAATTTGCTCAGGCATTTGCTTACAAAGTGGTGACCCTCGCCCCATCCTTGTTTGTGAATGACCGAGCGTTTCATGGAAGCTGCTTTTATACCCAATCATGGCACTCACCTGTTCCTAATCAGCCTGTTCACCTGTGGGATGTTCCAAATATGTGTTTGATGAGCATCCCTCAACTTTCTCCGCCCTTTTTTCCACTTGTGCCAGCTTTTTGAAACATGTTGCAGGCATCAAATTCCAAATGAGCTAATATTTGCAAAAAATAACTCAGTTTTCCCGTTTGAATATTAAATATCTCGTCTTTGCAGTGCATTCAATTAAATATAAGTTGAAAAAGATTTGAAAATCATTGTATTTTTATTTTTATTTACCATTTACACAACATGCCAACTTCACTGCTTTTGGGTTTTGTATTAATATTGATATATTATTTCTTACTTATTGGTACCTGCTGTTGTGTATTTGGGATCTGCAGAAGTCCTGAAAATATTAAATCAAACAATGAAAGCTTTGTAGAGATATTTATAAAATAATCTTGCCCGTTTTTCGCAGCAATGATGTCAACAATTGTCCATATATGGATTATGGAACCGGAGTGGCTCAGAGAATAGACCAGCCGTCGAGAAATATAACTTTAACTTCTGCCTTCCTATTCACTGCCGATGTGTCCCTGAGCAAGACACTTCCCACCGTGGTGCAGAATTTGCTCACCACCACCGAGCTTCAATATTTGGGTTCCTCACTTTAAGACAATCGTTAAAAGCACTATATAATTATCAGTCATTTCATTTCAATATATTTCCTTTAAGAGCTTTGCACGAGTCCCGAAATGATTTTGAAGCTGTAGTTAATAAGTTCCTTCATTTTCTCCATCCTCTTGTTGTGGGGCAGACTGGCTCGCACATGCACATGCACATGCATCCTCTAATCTTGCCATTTCTAATACGAAGTAGCATACAGTTCTAAATTATATCTGTCAGTAGACTCGCTATGGAAGCCCCAAAAACGACAACATGGCTGACAGGGAGAAGACACTGTCAAAGTGGAGGCACGTGAATAAGACCGCCCACAAAACGCTGCGTCCTGAAGAGACGGTCAGAAAGTGGCCTGAAGACTGTCAGTCAAAAATCATCTATGCAACATTTTGACCAAAGACATACTTTGCTACTAGGGCACCAATAATTATCCATCCATCCATTTTCTACCGCTTGTCCCTTTTAGGGTAGCGGGGGGTGCTGGTGCTTATCTCCGCTACTTTCAGGCGGAAGGCGGGGTACACCCTGGACAAGTCGCCACCTCATCGCAGGGCCAATACAGAAAATACAGACAACATTTACACTCACATTCACACACTAGGGACCAATCAACCTATCCCCAGGTGCATGTCTTTGGAGGTGGGAGGGGCCTATCCCCAGGTGTAAGTCTTTGGAGGTGGGAGGGGCCTATCCCCAGGTGCATGTCTTTGGAGGTGGGAGGGGCCTATCCCCAGGTGTAAGTCTTCGGAGGTGGGAGGGGCCTATCCCCAGGTGCATGTCTTTGGAGGTGGGAGGGGCCTATCCCCAGGTGCATGTCTTTGGGGGTGGGAGGGGCCTATCCCCAGGTGCATGTCTTTGGAGGTGGGAGGGGCCTATCCCTAGGGGCATGTCTTTGGAGGTGGGATGAACCTATCCCCAGGTGCATGTCTTTGGAGGTGGGAGGGGCCTATCCCCAGGTGCATGTCTTTGGAGGTGGGAGGGGCCTATCCCCAGGTGCATGTCTTTGGAGGTGGGATGAGCCTATCCCCAGGTGCATGTCTTTGGAGGTGGGAGGGGCCTATCCCCAGGTGCATGTCTTTGGAGGTGGGAGGGGCCTATCCCCAGGTGCATGTCTTTGGAGGTGGGAGGGGCCTATCCCCAGGTGCATGTCTTTAGAGGTGTTATGGCAAGCAGAAAAATATTTAGGAGTTTTTTTCAACTGTTTTCCCTGCAATACACAATGAGGCGGTGTAGCTCGGTTGGTAGAGTGGCCGTGCCAGCAATTTGAGGGTTGCAGGTTCGATTCCTGCTTCCGCCATCCTAGTCAATGCCACTGTGTCCTTGGGCAGGACACTTTACCCACCTGCTCCCAGTGCCACCCACACTGGTTTAATTGTAACTTAGATATTGGGTTTCACTATGTAAAGCGCTTTGAGACTCTTTAGGGAAAAAGCGCTATATAAATATAATTCACACTAATCCACTATAAGGCAGGGGTAGGGAACCTATGGCTCTCAAGCCAGATGTGGCTCTTTTGATGACTGCATCTGGCTCTCAGATAAATCTGAGCTGACATTGCTTGACATAATGGGTCATGAATAATTCCACTTGTAATCACAGTGTTAAAAATAACGTTCAAAATATAAAACATTCTCATGGATTTTTATGTTCAAGAAGTTGCATTAATGGTAAGTAATTTATTTATTATTGGTTAGTGTGGGGCTTGCCCTCCTGGGGGTTCTTCAGACCACCAAGAGCCTGTTTTAGGCAATATTGTTTTGTTTTAGTTTTCTCTCAGTTGCTTTCCAGCAATTGTCTTTTTCTCTTTCATCCTCACTCGCGCTCTGGCTCCAGCCCCAACCCCGTCTCTACTCCTGGCTGCTGCTTATAACAGAGCGACAGGTGATTAGATAAAAAGGCCCAGGTGGGCCATCAACACACTTGTCGCTGATTTCGAGGCCGGTCCTGGCAACATCCTGCTTTGCTGCAGGCCCGCAGGCCACGCCCCCTCCACAGTTAGCTTCGGAATAACAATGTTAGTATAAAGAATAAGAGACCTATTATACTCTGGAAATGTTGGTCTTACTTAAAAATGCACGCGTTTAGTTGTGTTTAGTGTTAAAAAAAAAATGATATGGCTCGTAGGGAAATACATTTTAAAATATTTGGCTTCTTGGCTCTCTCAGCCAAAAAGGTTCCTGACCCCTGCTATAAGGTGTAGCATCCCATTATTTCATTAATAAATCAAGCTAAACGATAGATGACTCCATGACTAAAGAGTTCCACAGCTGCTGTCCTGTTTGCTACAATTTCTTTCTTGTAGACTTTTTTGGTGATATTGTCCAACTCTTAAATCCGATATCCACCGATACCGATACATACAGTGGTGGAATGAACACATTATTTTGCCTAATTTAGTTGTGATGCATTAAACAATGTAACAAGGTTTTCCAAAATAATGCAACTTGTCAGAGTTAGTTTGTGACGAACCACAAGATGCAGAGACAGAGGCAGATATTGAACAGGAAAACATGATTGAATGAAAATATTAGAACAAGAACAAACCAAAGGGGTACAACCAAAAGCGCACACGAGGTGGATTACAAACTAAGGGAGCTAGCATGGGAGCTACAAAATAAAAGGAGCTTAACATGGAAGCTAGCAAAAACAAAAAGGGTCTAGCTTGGAAGGTAGCGGGTAGCGAGCAGGAAAACAAAAGTCGTAACGTGTAGTACAAAACAAACTGGAAGCAGGGAACAAAGACCAGTAAGCTACAAATATCTAACGGATATAGCTTACCGCTACGCTGCAAATACAAGACACGGCACGAAACGACAGGAGCGACATTGACAAGACAATAATCCAGCAACTGACTGGAGGACAAAAACAGACTCAAATAGGATCAGGCTGATTGACACCAGGTGTGGCCAGGTGCCAATCAGCCGCGTCTGAGGGGAAAACAGCGCACAGGCAAAAAAAACAGGAAACGGACAAAATAAGAGCGCTGACAGGAACTAAAAACAGGAAAAACTAAAACACAAACTGTCAGTGGCAAGCCTGACACAACTCAAGTTATGTAAAAAAAAAAACAATGCCAACATGGCACTGCCATATTTATTATTGAAGTCACAGAGTGCATTCTTTTTTTTTTTTTAACATGTCTCAAAACAGCAGCTTGGAATTTGGGACGTGCTCTCCCTGAGAGAGCATGAGGAGGTTGGGGGGTAAAAATCAGTACTGGTGTGCAGTGTAAACGGGCCAAAGTGTAATGAAATGCATCTGGTCACGTGACATGTCCATCCATGACACCACATGTCAGCATCTGTCGATATCAGCCTTGATACAAAGTGGGCAATGCAGACTCATCGGATATTGGTTTGAAACAAAAAGTTGATGTAGAGGCTGCCCCCTAGTGGGTTCCTCAGACCACCACACACTGCCAGGAGAGCCCGGAATTCTGGGTATAAATAACACTTGTTTTATTTTCCTCAACTGGTTTCAAAGTTTTTTGCTTTTCTGCATCTGTGTCTCTCAGAAGCACCTCCAACTCCAACTACTCGTCTCATCACGGCTGCTGCTAATAAAGGCGGCGGGTGATTAAATAGCAATGCCCACCTGGGCCATCTACGCACCTGCCACTGTCTTCGAGGCTTGTCGTGATACACCCCGTTCTGCGGCAGGCCCGCAGGCCACGCCCCCGTCCACAGTCTCTAATATGAAATAAAAAATCTGGGCACAAGTATGGCTCAGGTTTTTGTCGAAAAAGCAAATGACACGAAAAGTGAACTGCACTTGATTATTCATAGCCTCAGAAGAACACCAAAGCTGGCAGCCATCTGGCGTCCATAAAAGGAATAAATGGCTGTAATAGAATATTTTGATATTACAACAGTAGATCTGCTACTCATGACACCTGTGTCTTTAAGGCCGAACTGACACCAAGCGTGCTTATTCCCCTTTTTTCACAAGTCTGGCCCTTATAAGCGAGTGGGATTGCTGCGATCAAGTTGGGAACACTTCCCCTTCTTTGCTGTGATTGGAAAAGGTGGGCCAGAATCGGGCCTGGGAATATTTTCACTGCATTCTCAGGACTTCAGGTTCGGGGTATTTTGCCTGGAAAACATAGAAGACCCCCGTCTTAGAACTTGTCTCGTCCGAGCTGACTTCATCGGTTCTTGCTTGCAGACTGTCTAGTCCAGTGGTTGTCCAGAACACTTTTCCACTCTGCTCTCAGTCCATCTTAGATGAGCTCGGGCCCAGCCAAGCCGGCGGCATTTCTGGGTGTTGTTGATAAATGGCTTTGGATTTGCATAGTAGAGTTTTAACTTGCACTTACAGATGTAGTGACAAACTGTAGTTACGGACAGTGGTTTTCTGAAGTGTTCCTGAGCCCATGTGGTGATATCCTTTACACACTGATGTTGGTTTTTGGCCTTGCCGCTTATGGGCAGTGATTTCTCCGGATTCTCTGAACCTTTTGATGATTGTACGGACAGTAGATGCTGAAATCCCTAAATTCCTTGCATTTGCTCATTGAGAAATGTTGTTCTTAAAGTATTGGACAATTTTCTCAGGCATTTGTTGACAAAGTGGTGACCCTCGCCCCATCCTCGTTTGTGAATGAGTGAGCATTTCATGGAAGCTGCTTTTTCACCCAATCATGGCACCCACCTGTTCTTAATTAGCCTGTTCACCTACCGGATGTTCCAAATAAGTGTTTGATGAGCATTCCTCAACTTTCTCAGTCTTTTTTGCCACTTGTGCCAGCAAATTGAGCTAATATTTGCAAAAAACAACAAGGTTTTCTAGTTCGAACGTTAAATATCTTGTCTTTGCAGTCCGTTTAAATGAATATAAGGATTTGCAAATCCTTTTATTCTATTTTGATTTATTATTGACACAACCTGCCAACTTCACTGCTTTTGGAGTTTGTCCTTTAGTTATTCTTCAAAGGTGGCATTTTTCCGCAAATCCTCAGTGCCATGGCATGTTTTGTTTTTGTTATGTTACCGTCATTTTTTTTGTTTTGTTCGCCACTTCCTGTGTATAAAAAGTGCTACATAAATAAAGTTTGACCATATATTGAGATATCCTCCGACGTAATTATGGCAACATTCATCACCAAAGTCTCAAATTCTAATTTCCGGCGGGCCAGATTGAAAAGCTTAAAGGCCTACTGAAAGCCACTACTAGCGACCACGCAGTCTGATAGTTTATATATCAATGATGAAATATTAACATTGCAACACATGCCAATACGGCCGAGTTAGTTTACTAAATTGCAATTTTAAATTTCCCGTGGAGTTTCTTGTTGAAAACTTTGCGGAATGATGACGCGTGTTTGCGCCATCTTGGGTTGTAGCGGACATATTAGCCCAGCACCACTCACGGCTAAAAGTCGTCTCTTTTCATCACATAATTACACAGTAATTTGGACATCTGTGTTGCTGAATCTTTTGCAATTTGTTCAATTAATAATGGAGACGTCAAAGAAGAATGCTGTTGGTGGATTGCAGCTGCCTTTAGCACCGAAACACAGCCGGTGTTACTTTGTTTGTTGTGAAGCTTTAACACAGAGCGGTCAAGCGAACATGTTTCTCTACGTCAACCAGCAAGTTTTTGGATGGGAAAACTGTGATATTAAGTCAGCTCTTACCGGAGACTTCAGTGGATTACGCGACTTCCTCCTGCAGCTGTCAAAAAGGCAGCTGTGATCTTGGCTCCTCCATTGGCTTCTCTGAGAGACACTGGCGTTCACCGCAGCCATCCGACTTTCAGGTATGGCTTTACAATCTCACTAAAACACTAGTAACACAATAAGCAGATAAGGGATCTTCCATAATTATCCTAGTAAACGTGTCTAATTACATCTGAAACGCTCACACTGCCGCCGCCTGGAGTTGCGCCTGTAGGTGTAGGTGGGAAGTGGTTTATTGCGGCCGCATTTAGCAACACAAACACAGCCGGTGTTTCATTGTTTTCCCGAAAGATGACGGTGAAGCTTTACTAAGGAACAGAGCGGTCAAGCGAACACGGTTGGATTGGACCACACACACAAAGTACAGTGTATCATGCGGCGATCATTTCGAAAAATCGTGTTTTGAAGAGGGTCCCTTGCGAAAGGCGGGGATGGGCATCGCCACCACCTGTCGACTGGTGCTGAAGAAAGGTGCGGGGCCGACCTTCGGATTGTACACAAACAGTTTTCCAGAATTATCCTAGTAAATTTGTCTAATAACATCTGAATCGCTCCCACTGTGTAGTCTTTTTTTTTTTTTTTTGCCTCACTCTAACTTTCCTCATCCACAAAACTTTTATCCTCGCTCAAATTAATGGGGAAATCATCGCTTTTTCGGTCCGAATCGCTCTCGCTGCTGGTGGCCATGATTGTAAACAATGTTCAGATGTGAGGAGCTCCACAACCCGTGACGTCACGCGCACATCGTCTGCTACTTCCGGTACAGGCAAGGCTTTTTTATCAGCACCAAAAGTTGCAAACTTTATCGTGGATGTTCTCTACTAAATCCTTTCAGCAAAAATATGGCGAAATGATGAAGTATGACACATAGAACGGACCTGCTATCCCCGTTTAAATAAGAAAGTCTCATTTCAGTAGGCCTTTAAAATGCATGAAAATGTTTTATATTTTGAACGTTATTTTTAACATCGTGATTACCAGCGGAATTATTCATGACTTGTCGTGTTAAGCAATGTCAGCTAAGATTTATCTGAGCGCCAGATGCAGTCACCAAAAGAGCCACATCTGGCTGGAGAGCCATGGGTTCCCTACCCCTGACTTAGGGCAAGAAAAAGGTGAAAATCGCCACCAAGGTTTGGGAGGATTTGCAAGACGACTTCATCCTTCCTGTTTGATGGTCGGGGATCCAGAAGATAAGCGCCGTCCGTCTTCCATCCGTCCACCTTTTATATGAAGGGAAGTGCTTTGGGGGCGATGTACGGAACATATTAAAATGGTGGGGAAGGAGGGGCGCAGAGGGGTATGTTTTACACTAATTCCCTCATCCCTCTTCGCAGGAGTGCCATGTTACAAGAGAATTCCTAAGGCGAGCCAATGGCCCGATAAATCTACCCCCCCCCCCCCCCCCCTCTCTCTCTCTCTCTCTCTGTCAATTTGTCTCGGCGGAATGTCACTTGGCGAGCGTCCAGACATTGGGAGAAGCTCTTTTCACAATGCGCCAATCTCGCACAGGACGAGAATTCCGCACCGTGGACAAAATCCACGTGTCCCTTCAATCCCGCGCCGTCCTCACGCCAAGGCCGCTTCCGCTCGCCGACCCCCCCCAAGGCTGACGCCGACGGGGGAGGATGGAAATATCAAAGAGGAACCACGCCACACATGCCTCGCCAAAGTCTTAGCGCGAAACGCAAAGCGGTCGTGTTTTTTTTTGGTGTCGCTCCCACGTAGCCGGGCTCCAGGTGGCGGAATGGCGGAGTGGGAGAACAGAGCACGTTTGTGTGAAGATGCAACAACTATCTCCCTCTCTTGCATCCGCTCCTTCCTTCGGCTCCCTTCTTGTCTATTTAAAGGATGGCCTTTTTGTCACGACTATATTCAGCATTACTTTGCCTAAACCAAAATGCTCAAAGAGCCATATTGGACCAAAAATACAAAAACAAATCCGTCGGGAGGCGCAAAAAATTAAAAGCCATATTACATACATAGTGTGTCATGAGATATAAATTGAATTATGAGGACTTAAAGTAAACTAAATGAGCTGAAATAAGGTTTTACTACTTACGTATAAAATACTACACGGTCTAGCTCCATCCTATCTTGCCGATTATATTGTACCATATGTCCCGGCAAGAAATCTGCGTTCAAAGGACTCCGGCTTATTAGTGATTCCCAAAGCCCAAAAAAAGTCTGCGGGCTATAGAGCGTTTTCCGTTCGGGCTCCAGTGCTCTGGAATGCCCTCCTGGTAACAGTTCGAGATGCCACCTCAGTAGAAGCATTTAAGTCTCACCTTAAAACTCATTTGTATACTCTAGCCTTTAAATAGACTCCCTTTTTAGACCAGTTGATCTGCCGTTTCTTTTCTTTTTCTTCTATGTCCCACTCTCCCGTGTGGAGGGGGTCCGGTCCGATCCGGTGGCCATGTACTGCTCGCCTGTGTATCGGCTGGGGACATCTCTGCGCTGCTGGTCCGCCTCCGCTTGGGATGGTTTCCTGCTGGCTCCGCTGTGAACGGGACTCTCGCTGCTGTGTCTTGGATCCTCTTTGGACTGGACTCTCACGACTGTGTTGGATCCATTGTGGATTGAACTTTCACAGTATCATGTTAGATCCGCTCGACATCCATTGCTTTCCTCCTCTCTAAGGTTCTCATAGTCATCATTGTCACCGACGTCCCACTGGGTCATTATTGTCACCAATGTCCCACTGGGTGTGAGTTTTCCTACCGAGGATGTCGTGGTGGTTTGTGCAGCCCTTTGAGACACTAGTGATTTAGGGCTATATAAGTAAACATTGATTGATTGATTGAAATATAGCTACAAATGAGGCATAATGATGCAATATGTACATACAGCTAGCCTAAATAGCTTGCTAGCATCGATTAGCTTGCAGTCATGCAGTGAGCAAATATGTCTGATTAGCATTTCACACAAGTCAATAACATCAACAAAACTCACCTTTGTGCATTGATGCACAACGTTAAAAGTTTGGTGGACAAAATGAGACAGAAAAAGAAGTGGCATAAAACACGTCTTAGAAAGTCGGAGAAAGTTGTACATGTAAAGCAGGGGTCAGCAAGCTTTTTGAAAGCAAGAGCTACTTCTTGGGTACTGATTAATGCCAAGGGCTACCAGTTTGATACACACTTCAATAAATTGACAGAAATAGCCAATTTGCTCAATTTAACTTTAATAAATAAATCTATATATATATATATATACTTAAAAAGGGTATTTCTGTTTGTCATTCCGTCGTACATATTAAAGAGAATACTTAACTGAACAGTTTAAAAGAGGAAAAAACAGGAAAAAAATGAAAATCAAATTTTGAAACATAATTTATCTTGAATTTCGACTCTTTAAAATTCAAAATTCAACCGAAAAAATGAAGAGAAAAACTAGCTAATTCGAGTATTTTTGAAAAAAAAAATGTATGGAACATCATTAAATTTTTCCTGATTAAGATTAATTTTAGAATGTTGATGACATGTTTCCTCCAAAATATATTTTAAAATGGAATTTTTTTATGTTATGTAGCTAGTGGGGCGGTTTAGCTCGGTTGGTAGAGTGGCCGTGCCAGCAACTTGAGGGTTGCAGGTTCGATTCCCGCTTCCGCCATCCTAGTCAATGCCGTTGTGTCCTTGGGCAAGACACTTTACCCACCTGCTCCCAGTGCCACCCACACTGGTTTAAATGTAACTTAGATATTGGGTTTTACTATGTAAAGCGCTTTGAGTCACTAGAGAAAAGCGCTATATAAATATAAATCACTTCACTAGTGTGTGAATGTGAGTGTGAGTGATGTATGTCTATCTGTGTTGGCCCTGCGATGAGGTGGCGACTTATCCAGGGTGTACCCCGCCTTCCGCCCGATTGTAGCTGAGATAGGCGCCAGCGCCCCCCGCGACCCCGAAAGGGAATAAGCGGTAGAAAATGGATGGATGGATGGATGGATGTAACTGAAGCCTTCCTAAGGCTAATCATTTAAAACAAAATTGATTCTGATTCACTTTTATTTTTTGAGCAATGACAATTTAAAAAAAATCCACTAAAATTCTCAATGATCCTAAAAGGGCCACAATCATAAAAGTGTTTTAAAAAGTCATATATTATATGGGGATAGGTTGATTGGCAACACTAAAATGGTCCCTAGTGTGTGAATGTGAGTGTGAATGTTGTCTGTCTATCTGTGTTGGCCCTGTGATGAGGTGGCGACTTGTCCAGGGTGTACCCCGCCTTCCGCCCGATTGTAGCTGAGATAGGCGCCAGCGCCCCCCGTGACCCCAAAAAGGATTAAGCGGTAGAAAATGGATGGATGTTTTTAATAGGTTTAAATCCACTTCAAAATAAGATTTAAATTTGATTCTACAGATTTTCAAAATTTGCCAGAATAATCTTTTTGAATTTTAATCATAAAAGGTTTGAAGAAATATTTCACAAATATTCTTCGTCAAAAAAACAGAAGCTAAAATGAAGAATTAAATTAAAATGTAGTTATTATTCTTTACAATAAAAAAAAAAAACTTGAACATTGATTTAAATTGTCAGGAAAGAAAAGAAAGGGATTTAAAAGGTAAAAAGGTATATGTGTTTAAAAATACTAAAATCATTTTTAAGGTTGTATTTTTTCTCTAAAATTGTCTTTCTGAAAGTTATAAGAAGCACAGTAAAAAAATAAATGAATTTATTCAAACAAGTGAAGACCAAGTCTTTAAAATATTTTCTTGGATTTTCAAATTCTATTTGAGTTTTGTCTCTCTTAGAATTAAAAATGTCGAGCAAAGCGAGACCAGCTTGCTAGTAAATAAATACAATTTAAAAAAAATAGAGGCAGCTCACTGGTAAGTGCTGCTATTTGAGCTATTTTTAGAACAGGCCAGCGGGCGACTCATCTGGTCCTTACGGGCGACCTGGTGCCCGCGGGCACCGCGTTGGTGACCCCTGATGTAAACAAACTACGATGAGTTAAAGACCGCCAAAATGAGTAGGACAAAACGGCGCTCGCCAAATACTGGAATCAATGAAGCATGTTTAATACAAACATTGTGCTTTATAACAATTAGGGAGGTTTGTGTCATGTTTGTCCTCCAACAGAAACTATATTAAAACAAAAAATATGTTTTTTTCCCCTCATCTTTCTCATTTTTCATATATTTTTGAAAAAGCTCCAGAGAGCCACTAGGGCGGCGCTAAAGAGCCGAATGCGGCTCCAGAGCTACGGGTTGCCGACCCCAGGCCTAAACAAACAGGCCCCGTTTACACTGCACACCACATCTGATTCTTGCCAGTTTAAACCCTCTAAAGTAGGGCAACAACTACCGATTTATTTTCATACTCGATTAAAGGATTCGGACTTTAAGGCGTACTTAAAATCCTTTCATTTTTTCAAAACTCGACAGGGGTAGAAAGAGAAGTGAACTGTATTAATCTTGTAGATTGTTATAGTAACAGTAGGTTAAGCTTTGTCAGTGTGCCGAGCAACGTTTGAAAGTTTTACAATATAACTAAAACAATTTATACTTACTACGGAATCATTCTGGTTGTGCTTACCGACCTCAAAGCTATTTTATTTGGTACATGGTCTAATAATAAGTGTGACCAGTAGATGGCAGTCACACTTAAGAGATATGTGCAGACTGCAATATGACTCAAGTAAACAACACAAATATTTGATATGTTCCATTGAAAATATAGAAAATTGCATGTAGCGTTTAAAATTCCAATAAAATGTTTTAGTCGGACTTTGGCCACACCACTTGATAAATTATACTGTGCTTCAACATAGGAGTATTATTACGGTTTGTGTATAAGGTAAGACATATTATCTGGTGTTTTTGTTTCGCAATATTATGCAAAAGCAACTTTTCTTACGCTCCAAAGTAGGGCGACAACTACCAATTATTTTCATAGTCGATTACAGTATTCGGACTATAAGGTGCACTTAAAAGGGAACATTATCACAGTTTCAGAAGGGTTAATACCAATAAAAATCAGTTCCAAGTGGCTTATTTAATTTTTTGAATTTTTTTTCAAAATTTCACCCATCCCGGAATATCCCTAAAAAAAGCTTTAAAGTGCCTGATTTTCGCTATCTGTGAAGCCATCGTCCATTTTCCTGTGACGTCATCCAGTGATGCCAATACGGATAGCACAGCAAGATATAGCGACATTAGCTCGGATTCAGACTCAGATTTCAGCGGCTTAAGCGATTCAATAGATTACGCTTGTATTGAAACGGATGGTTGGAGTATGGAGGCAGATAGCGAAAACAAAATTGAAGAAGAAACTGAAGCTATTGATCGGATAGCTATTGACGCTATTCGGCCATGTTTGCCTTAGCATCGCAGGTAAAATGTGCAGACCAACGATCGGAAGTTTCGCATCTTGTGACACTGGATCAACTTAAATCCATCGATTGGTAAGTGTTTGTTTGGCATTAATTGTGGGTGGAGGGAAACGTTGGATGTAAATATACAGTTTCAAATGTCCATACAGCTAGCCTAAATAGCATGTTAGCATGGATTAGCTGGCAGTCACACCGCAACCAAATATGTCTGATTAGCACATAAGTCAACATCAACAAACTCACCTTTGTGATTTAGTTGACTTTATCGTTGCAAATGCATCTGCAGGTTATCCATACTACTCTGTGCCATGTCTGCCTTAGCATCTGCCGGTAAATTGTGCAGACACTCCGGCACATTCAATGGGGGTCTGGCGGCAGATTTCTTTGACTTTATCGTTGCAAATGCATCTGCTTTGAGTGTCGCAGGATATCCACACAATCTTGCCATTTCTGCAGTAGCATAGCTTTCTTGGCTAAAGTGTGCGGAACAAACGACTGACCATTTCGTCGGCATAGCTCGGTTGGTAGAGTGGCCGTATCAGCAACTTGAGGGTTGCAGGTTCGATTCCCGCTTGTGCCATCCTAGTTACTGCCGTTGTGTCCTTGGGCAAGACACTTTACCCACCTGCTCCCAGTGCCACCCACACTGGTTTAAATGTAACTTAGATATTGGGTTTCACTATGTAAAGCGCTTTGAGTCACTTGAGAAAAGCGCTATATAAATATAATTCACAAAAAATATAAAAATATAATTCACTTTCCCCACACCCTTGTATTTTGAACAAATTTCGTCCAATTTCTTGCCACTTTGGCATCTTCGGGCCAGTGGTGCAACTTGAATCCCTCCCTGTCAGTGTTGTTAGATCTCTGTTAGTGTTGTTACATCTCTGTTAGTGTTGTTACATCTCTGTTAGTGTTGTTACATCTCTGTTAGTGTTTTTACATCTCTGTTAGTGTTGTTACATCTCTGTTAGTGTTGTTACATCTCTGTTAGTGTTGTTACATCTCTGTTAGTGTCGTTACATCTCTGTTAGTGTTGTTACATCTCTGTTAGTGTTGTTACATCTCTGTTAGTGTTGTTACATCTCTGTTAGTGTTGTTACATCTCTGTTAGTGTTGTTACATCTCTGTTAGTGTTGTTACATCTCTGTTAGTGTTGTTACATCTCTGTTAGTGTTGTTACATCTCTGTCAGTGTTGTTACATCTCGTTAGTGTTGTTACATCTCTGTTAGTGTTGTTACATCTCTGTTAGTGTTGTTACATCTCTGTTAGTGTTGTTACATCTCTGTTAGGGTTGTTACATCCCTTTTAGTGTTGTTACATCTCTGTTAGTGTTGTTACATCTCTGTTAGTGTTGTTACATCTCTGTTAGCGTTGTTACATCTCTGTTAGAGTTGTTACATCTCTGTTAGTGTTGTTACATCTCTGTTAGTGTTGTTACATCTCTGTTAGTGTTGTTACATCTCTGTTAGTGTTGTTACATCCCTGTTAGTGTTGTTACATCTCTGTTAGTGTTGTTACATCTCTGTTAGTGTCTTTACATCTCTGTTAGTGTCGTTACATCTCTGTTAGTGTCGTTACATCTCTGTTAGTGTCGTTACATCTCTGTTAGTGTCGTTACATCTCTGTTGGTGTTTTTACATCTCTGTTGGTGTTTTTACATCTCTGTTGGTGTTGTTACATCTCTGTTAGTGTTGTTACATCTCTGTTAGTGTTGTTACATCTATGTTAGTGTTGTTACATCTCTGTTAGTGTTGTTACATCTCTGTTAGTGTTGTTACATCTCTGTTAGTGTTGTTACATCTCTGTTAGTGTTGTTACATCTCTGTTAGTGTTGTTACATCTCTGTTAGTGTTGTTACATCTCTGTTAGTGTTGTTACATCTCTGTTAGTGTTGTTACATCTCTGTTAGTGTTGTTACATCTCTGTTAGTGTTGTTACATCTCTGTTAGTGTTGTTACATCTCTGTTAGTGTTGTTACATCTCTGTTAGTGTTGTTACATCTCTGTTAGTGTTGTTACATCTCTGTTAGTGTTGTTACATCTCTGTTAGTGTTTTTACATCTCTGTTAGTGTTGTTACATCTCTGTTAGTGTTGTTACATCTCTGTTAGTGTTGTTACATCTCTGTTAGTGTTGTTACATCTCTGTTAGTGTTGTTACATCTCTGTTAGTGTTGTTACATCTCTGTTAGTGTCTTTACATCTCTGTTAGTGTCGTTACATCTCTGTTAGTGTCGTTACATCTCTGTTAGTGTCGTTACATCTCTGTTAGTGTCGTTACATCTCTGTTGGTGTTTTTACATCTCTGTTGGTGTTGTTACATCTCTGTTAGTGTTGTTACATCTCTGTTAGTGTTGTTACATCTCTGTTAGTGTTGTTACATCTCTGTTAGTGTTGTTACATCTCTGTTAGTGTTGTTACATCTCTGTTAGTGTTGTTACATCTCTGTTAGTGTTGTTACATCTCTGTTAGTGTTGTTACATCTCTGTTAGTGTTGTTACATCTCTGTTAGTGTTGTTACATCTCTGTTAGTGTTGTTACATCTCTGTTAGTGTTGTTACATCTCTGTTAGTGTTGTTACATCTCTGTTAGTGTTGTTACATCTCTGTTAGTGTTGTTACATCTCTGTTAGTGTTGTTACATCTCTGTTAGTGTCGTTACATCTCTGTTAGTGTCGTTACATCTCTGTTAGTGTCGTTACATCTCTGTTAGTGTCGTTACATCTCTGTTAGTGTCGTTACATCTCTGTTAGTGTTGTTACATCTCTGTTAGTGTTGTTACATCTCTGTTAGTGTTGTTACATCTCTGTTAGTGTTGTTACATCTCTGTTAGTGTTGTTACATCTCTGTTAGTGTTGTTACATCTCTGTTAGTGTTGTTACACCCTCCGACAACACACCCACCAGGCACGATGTCTCCAAGGTTCCAGAAAATAGTCGAAAAAACGGAAAATAACAGAGCTGAGATGCAGTGTTTGTAATGTGTTTGAGAAAATGGCGGCATTATTACCTAGGTGACGTCACGTTCTGACGTCATCGCTCCGAGAGCGATAAATAGAAAGGTGTTTAATTCGCCAAAATTCACCCATTTAAAATTCGGAAATCGGTTAAAAAATAGATGGTCTTTTTTCTGCACCATCAAGGTATATATTGATGCTTACATAGGTCTGCTGATAATGTTCCTCTTTTAAATCCTTTCATTTTCTCAAAACTGGACAGTGTGCCTTAAACCCGGTGCATCTATTGCACGGAATAATTTTGCTTACTGACCTCGAACCTGTTTTATTTGGTACATGGTGTAATAATAAGTGTGACCATGGGGATCCATGTGAATTGATTAACGTGGATCCCGACTTAAACAAGTTGAAAAACTTATTGGGGTGTTACCATTTAGTGGTCAATTGTACGGAATATGTACTGTGCTGTGCAATCCACTAATAAAAGTCTCAATCCATCAAACCAGTAGATGGCAGTCACACATAAGAGATATGTGTAAACTGCAAGATGATGCTAGTAAACAACACCAAAACTTTAAATGTTCCATTAAAAATATAGAACATAACACACGGCGCTCCAAAATCCGTCAACATGTTTTTAGTACGTCTTCGGTAAGCTATGAAGTCGCACTGCTTGATGGATTGTCGGCCTATTAACCATATGAGTATTATTATGGTGTTTTGTTTTGCAATATTATGCAAAACCAACTTTTCTTACCTTCTGATACCTGCTGATTTGTATTGGGGATCTGCATGAGTCCTGAAAGTTTGGGCATGTCCGCCTTTGTAAGTTTCTTCATTTTCTTTATCTTCTTGTTATGTGTCATCCATCCTCCGCTGTTGCCATTTCTAATATAAAAAAGTAGCGTAAAGTTCTTACTTATATCTGTCAGTAGACTCGCCATGAAAGCGCTAAAACATACCGGTGTAGTGAGTTTACATCATTCACCCAAGGAACTTTAGTTATTTAGAGAGTCCCAGTTGGATGTTTTTTCACGAGACACATTTCGAGTGTTGTTGTTGCACTAGTTGCTGCTCCGTTATTGATTGAAGTAAAGTCTGAATGTCGTTAAAACAGTTAGCTCCATCTTTTGACACTTCTTCCACTGCCGTCCTTGCACGCTACACCGCGACAACAAAGATAACGGGGAGACGACGCTGTGGAAGTGGAGGCACGTAAATAAAACCGCCCATAAAACGAGACTGTCAGAAGGTGACTTGGAAAATGATGTGTAAAACATCATCGATGCAACATTTTGACCAAAGAACTACCATGACATGTTATGTAGACCACAAGGAAGTCTTTTACATTCAGAATAAAATCACAATAAGACTCCTCTAATGCGCCCTATGGTGAAATCCCTAAATTCCTTGCAATAGCTGGTTGAGAAATGTTGTTCTTAAACTGTTGGACAATTTGCTCAAGCATTTGTTGACAAAGTGCTGACCCTCGCCCCGTCCTTGTTTGTGAATGACTGAGCATTTCATGGAAGCTGCTTTTATACCCAATCATGGCACCCACCTGTTCCCAATTACCCGGCACACCTTACTGTACAATGTCTGCTCCCACTGGGATGCTGATTGGTAGAATGTTTATATGTTCCTGTTAAGATGAATATTGACTCATTGTCCTTGTGAAGAAAACAGATGCGTCCTTTTAAGACTTTCTTGCCATTTCTGGATCTAATAAGTTGGTTGTCAAAATGTAGCAACTTCGAGTCAGGAACCGGGGTGGACCACTCGCCTGTGCATAGGTTAGGGACATCTCTGCGGTGCTGACCTGTCTCCGCTTGGGATGGTCTCCTGCTGGCCCCACTATGGACTGGACTCTCACTATTATGTTAGATCCACTATGGACTGGACTCTCACTATTATGTTAGATCCACTATGGACTGGACTCTCACTATAATGTTAGATCCACTATGGACTGGACTTTCACACTATTATGTTAGATCCACTATGGACTGGACTCTCACTATAATGTTAGATCCACTATGGACTGGACTTTCACACTATTATGTTAGATCCACTATGGACTGGACTCTCACTATTATGTCAGATCCACTATGGACTGGACTCTCACTATTATGTTAGATCCACTATGGACTGGACTCTCACACTATTATGTTAAATCCACTATGGACTGGACTCTCACACTATGGACTGGACTTTCACTATTATGTTAGATCCACTATGGACTGGACTCTCACTATTATGTAAGATCCACTATGGACTGGACTCTCACACTATTATGTTAGATCCACTATGGACTGGACTCTCACACTATGGACTGGACTTTCACTATTATGTTAGATCCACTATGGACTGGACTCCCACTATTATGTAAGATCCACTATGGACTGGACTCTCACACTATTATGTTAGATCCACTATGGACTGGACTCTCACACTATTATGTTAAATCCACTATGGACTGGACTCTCACACTATGGACTGGACTTTCACTATTATGTTAGATCCACTATGGACTGGACTCCCACTATTATGTTAGATCCACTATGGACTGGACTCTCACACTATTATGTTAGATCCACTATGGACTGGACTCTCACTATTATGTTGGATCCAATATGGACTGGACTCCCACTATTATGTTAGATCCACTATGGACTGGACTCTCACTATTATGTTGGATCCAATATGGACTGGACTCCCACTATTATGTTAGATCCACTATGGACTGGACTCTCACACTATTATGTTAGATCCACTATGGACTGGACTCTCACTATTATGTTGGATCCAATATGGACTGGACTCCCACTATTATGTTAGATCCACTATGGACTGGACTCTCACACTATTATGTTAGATCCACTATGGACTGGACTCTCACACTATTATGTTGGATCCACTATGGACTGGACTCTCACACTATTATGTTAGATCCACTATGGACTGGACTCACACTATTATGTTAGATCCACTATGGACTGGACTCACACTATTATGTTAGATCCACTATGGACTGGACTCTCACACTATTATGTTAGATCCACTCTGGACTTCATTTGCCCATCATTCTGTAAGAATATAGAGACTTTCTTTGAAAGATCTAAATATGTGTCTTCCAATGACATATCCAATAATACAACATACAGGTGCCCTCAATACTAGTATTCATGTTGTTTGACCTTATTTGAGAATATGAGAGCCGCCTTTAGGGCAGACCTGAGCAATTATTTTGATTTGCGGGGCCAAATTTGGAGAAAAAAATTTGGATATTTATTTTTAGGAAAAACTAATACAAAACCTCACAAAAAAGTCTGATTGAATGCTAAAAATGTTATGACAGACTGCTTTAAAAACATTTGTTTTATTTTTCTATGAAGGATCAAATGAGATGACAGGAGAGAATGATGCCAACAAGAAATGTATTTAAGGGTGGTGTTACTGCACCTCAGTCACCCCTTTTATATTTGAATGTGTTTTACTACTGGCCAGGTAGCCTTTTTTCTCTCCTTCACACACATTTTTGTATTTGTTACCTTCTTGAGGCATGAGCAAAATGCCTGCCTCTTTAGGACCAGCCTTTCTAGATATATAAATAGTTGTATTTATAACTTTAATAAGACTTACTATGCAAATATAAAAAGGTAAGCTTTTAGTTCACTTTTTGTTTGTAATTGATTTTTAATCCTCATTATTTACAATCTCTATATAAATATTTATTGATTTTTTTATAATTAATTTTTGTCTAAGGTGGGGGTCAGCAACCCAAAATGTTGAATGAGCAATATTGGACCAAAAATACAAAAACAAATCTGTCTGGAGCCGCAAAACTAAATTAAAAGCCATATTACATACATATAGTGTGTCATGAGATATAAATTGAATTAAGAGGACTTAAAGGAAAGTAAATGAGCTCAAATATAGCTAAGAATAAGGCATAATGATGCAATATGTACATACAGCTAGCCTTAATAGCATGTTAGCATCCTCTCCAAGTAGAAACATTTAAGTCTCACCTTAAAACTCATCTGTATACTCTAGCCTTTAAATAGACCTCCTTTTTAGACCAGTTGATCTGCCGCTTCTTTTCTTTCTCCTATGTCCCCCCCTCCCTTGTGGAGGGGGTCCGGTCCGATGACCATGGATGAAGTACTGGCTGTCCAGAGTCGAGACCCAGGATGGACCGCTCGCCTGTATCGGTTGGGGACATCTCTACGCTGCTGATCCGCTTGAGATGGTTTCCTGTGGACGGGACTCTCGCTGCTGTCTTGGATCCGCTTGAACTGAACTCTCGCGACTGTGTTGGAGCCACTATGGATTGAACTTTCACAGTATCATGTTAGACCCGCTCGACATCCATTGCTTTCGGTCCCCTAGAGGGGGGGGGGGGTTGCCCACATCTGAGGTCCTCTCCAAGGTTTCTCATAGTCAGCATTGTCACTGGCGTCCCACTGGATGTGAATTCTCCCTGCCCACTGGGTGTGAGTTCTCCTTGCCCTTTTGTGGGTTCTTCCGAGGATGTTGTAGTCGTAATGATTTGTGCAGTCCTTTGAGACATTTGTGATTTGGGGCTATATAAATAAACATTGATTGATTGATTGATTGATTAGCTTGCAGTCATGCAGGGACCAAATATGTCTGATTAGCACTCCACACAAGTCAATAACAACAACAAAACTCACCTTTGTGCATTCATGCCCAACGTAAAGAGTTTGGTTGACAAAATGAGACAGAAAAAGAAGTGGCATAAAAACACGTCCTAGAAAGTCGGAGAAAGTTATGCATGTAAACAAACCACGATGAGTTCAAGGACCGCCAAAATGAGTAGGACAAAACGTCGCCCGCCAAATACTGGAATCAGTGAAGCATGTTTAATATAAACAATGTGCTTTTTAACAATTAGGGAGGTTTGTGTCATGTTTGTCCTCCAACAGAAACCATATTAAAACAGAAAATATATTTTTTCCCTTCGTCTTTTTCCCTTTTTCATACGTTTTTGAAAAAGCTCCACTAGGTCGGCGCTAAAGAGCCGCATGTGGCTCTAGAGCCGCGGGTTGCCGACCCTTGGTCTAAGGGGACACATTCCAATTCTTTACACACACTTGTTTTTACGTATGTTGGCCAGAGGGGGAGCATTTCGAATTTTTACACACACTTGTTATTTCATATGTTGACCAGAGGGGGAGCATTTTTAAAAGCGACACCTCAATTTGAAAAATGCCTCCTTTTTGGGACTACCTTCATTTTGATAGATGTCACCAGCAGGGGTGCAAATGAGACATTCTCTATTATGTGGCTTGTGCAGCCCTTTGAGACACTCGTTATTTAAGGCTGTATAAGTAAACATTGATTGATAGATGCATTGTTATTGGGACCAGGATTTATGTCATCACTTGTTCACACCTTCTCTTCATACTTTTCCTTGTTGATGTTTCAAGAAGAGTAGAAATACAAGAACACACACAAATGATTGGATTTGTCACTTCTTGAGACCTGAGAAAAATGCCTACTTCTTTTGGACCTGCCTTTCTAGATATATCAAGAGTTGTATTTACAACATTAATAATATATACAAACTATGCAAATATAAAAAAATGAAGCTTTTTTAATTTTTTGTTTGTAATTCGTTTTTAATCTTCATTATTTACTTCGTTATTACAGTATGTCTCTATATACATATTTATTTCATCCTTTTTTTTTTATGTAATTTTGGCCAAAGGGGGTTGCATTCCAATTCCTTACACACACTTGTCATTACATGTGTTGACCAGAGGGGGAGCATTTAGAATATTTTATACACACTTGTTATTTCATATGTTGACCGAAGGGGAGCATTTTTAAAAGTGACACGCAGTCAATTTGAAAAATCCCTCCGTTTTGGGACCACTCTCATTTTGATAGATTGCAACACCAGCTGTGCAAATGAGATCTCTTTTTTCTTTTTTGTATTGTGCTTAAGGCCGATGACAAAGGAGTCAGGGACCACAAATGGCCCCCGTGCCGCACTTTGGGCCACCCAGCTGCAGAAGCTAACTGTTAATGGCCACTATAGTCTTAGTGCATTTGTTCATCCTACGCTCACATATAGGACGCGGGTTGTCATACATCAGCACCGGAAGTCGTAAAATCAGCTTTTCACCTGGCGGATTTTTTTCGGGGATGAACAAGGAAGTCCTTCTTTAGCTGCCGGCTTGTTTTATTATATATTGCTGCCTTTGCACCTGTCAATGTTGACTTTTGTTTGCACTTTAAAGGCCTACTGAAAGCCACTACTAGTGACCACGCAAACTGATAGTTTATAAATCAAAGATGAAATATTAACATTGCAACACATGCCAATACGGCCGCTTTAGTTTACTAAATTGCAATTTTAAATTTCGCGTGGAAGTATCATGCTAAGATGTCGCGGTATGATGACTCGTGTGCGTGACGTCACGCATTGTAGAGGACAGCTATAAGTCGTTTCTTTTCATTGCATAATTCCACAGTATTCTGGACATCTGTTTGTTCAATGAATAATGGAGACGTCAAAGAAGAAAGCTGTAGGTAGGAAGCGGTGTATTGCGGCCGGCTTTAGCAACACAAACACAGCCGGTGTTTCATTGTTTACGTTCCCGAAAGATGACAGTCAAGCTTTACTATGGAACAGAGCGGTCAAGCGAACACGGTTGGATTGGACCACACACACAAAGTACAGTGTATTATGCAGCGATCATTTCGAAAGATCGTGTTTCGAATAGGGTCCCTTGCGAAGGGCAGAGATGGGCATCGCCACCACGCGTCGACTGGTGCTGAAGAAAGGTGCGGGGCCGACCTTCAGGTTGTACAGGTAGATTAGATAGATAGTACTTTATTTATTCCGTCAGGAGAGTTCCTTCAGGAAAATTACAATTTTCAGCACAATCCCATTCAAGATCAGACAAACATTACAGGGAGACAGAACAGGATTGCTGACGGGTCTGCCGGCTTCCAGCGCCCCTTACAAAAAAGATGACATACAGGTAAACAAGAGGGCGGGGGGGAATAGAAGATTAAAATAAAATAAGAAATAAAAAAATTTAAAAAATCGGTCTTAGCCTGGGCCCTGGAGTGGGGGTGCAGACTGAGGCCAAGGGAAAAGAACAACTCATAGCCATAGTACACACCCCTCTTACATGTGTGTAAGAGGGAAACGTCAAACATCAAAGAACACAGAGGACATTAAAGACATTAAAGCAGCAGATACAAGCAGACACTTCTACATACTGACAAGATTACGACCATATAATCTCACTAAAACACAATAAGCAGATAAGGGATTTTCCAGAAATATCCTAGTAAATCTGACTCAAAACATCTGAATCGCTCCCACTGCAACCGCCTTTTTTTTTTTCTAATCCTTCACTCTAAATTTCCTCATCCACCAATCTTTCATCCTCGCTCAAATTAATGGTGAAATCGTCACTTTCTCGGTTCGCATCGCTCTCGCTGCTGGTGGCCATGATTGTAAACAATGTTCAGATGTGAGGAGCTCCACAACCCGTGACGTCACGCGCACATCGTCTGCTACTTCCGGTACAGGCAAGGCTTTTTTATTAGCACCAAAAGTTGCGAACTTTATCGTGGATGTTCTCTACTAAATCCTTTTAGCAAAAATATGGCAAAATGATGAAGTATGACACATAGAATGGACCTGCTATCCCCGTTTAAATAAGAACATCTCATTTCAGTAGGCCTTTAAATCAACAAAAAAATCCTGACTTTGGAGCAATGTTCACGGACTAGTTTATTTAGTATATAAGAGGCAACGCTTCTCTCTATTGGGACCGTGATTTTTGTCCTAACTTGTTCACGCCTCCTCATATGGAAGGTACCTTTCCTTCTTCATGTCTCAAGAAGGGTAGAAATACAAGAACACACACACACACACACACACACACACACACACACACACACACACACACACACACACACACACACACAATTGTCCACAAATGAGCAAGATTACGTGACACAGCTCCCCCAGCCACTTATCTGATGGTAGCCTAGCAACAGATCCCTGACCTGGCTTTGACCTGCACTGGATAAGGTCAACACCTGAAGGCGCTCCCATTGGCGGGCTGCCTGCAACGAGGGGGCGGGGCTTAGGGAGCTATAGGGAGACAAAGGAGAGTACAGAGCACAGCCTCTATTCTGCATACACTTCCCTGCACCCGCCTGATTAAAAAAAAGAAAAAAAAGAATGTGCATACAAAAGCCAGCCGTCGTCGATAGCCTTTTTACACCTGCGTGTGTGTGTGTGTGTGTGCGCTTATAAAAAGCTCAGTCGACAAACACACATTAGCAAATTGCCAAAACGGTGCCCCCCCAAAAAAACGACGACCTGCGGTCATAAAGACAACTATTAGCGTCACAAATAGAAAACAAGGCAAAAGAGGCGAGCGCTGAGTGCGGCATTTATCACCGAGCCCGTCTGTGTCGTTTATTTGAGCGCGGCGATATGGAAGTTAATCCAAATTGTGATCCTGGCAATATCCTATTAAAGCACGGCAATAAAAATCAAGCTTAGACCGGTGGTGCATTATGGAGATCAGACAGCTCCATTTGGCGACTGGGGTCCTGTTATGCACATACACACACACACACACACACACACACACACACACTCAAAGTCAGTCCAGCGACGCTAAAATCGTTCCAGTTTCAAAACCGTCTTTTTGATTTAAAGCAGGGGTCAGCAACCTTTTTGAAAGCAAGAGCTACTTCTTGGCTACTGATTAATGCCAAGGGCTACCAGTTTGATACACACTTAAATAAATTGCCAGAAATAGCCAATTTGCTCAATTTACCTTTAATAAATAAATATATATATATCAATCAATCAATCAATGTTTATTTATATAGCCCCAAATCACAAATGTCTCAAAGGACTGCACAAATCATTACGACTACAACATCCTCGGAAGAACCCACAAAAGGGCAAGGAAAACTCACACCCAGTGGGCAGGGAGAATTCACATCCAGTGGGACGCCAGTGACAATGCTGACTATGAGAAACCTTGGAGAGGACCTCAGATGTGGGCAACCCCCCCCCTCTATGGGACTGAAAGCAATGGATGTCGAGCGGGTCTAACATGATACTGTGAAAGTTCAATCCATAGTGGCTCCAACACAGCCGCGAGAGTCCAGTTCAAGCGGATCCAAGACAGCAGCGAGAGTCCCATCCACAGGAAACCATCTCAAGCGGAGGCGGATCAGCAGCGTAGAGATGTCCCCAACCGATACAGGCGAGCGGTCCATCCTGGGTCCCGACGAGCGGTCCATCCTGGGTCTCGACTCTGGACAGCCAGTACTTCATCCATGGTCATCGGACCGGACCCTCTCCACAAGGGAGGGGGGGACATAGGAGAAAGAAAAGAAGCGGCAGATCAACTGGTCTAAAAAGGAGGTCTATTTAAAGGCTAGAGTATACAGATGAGTTTTAAGGTGAGACTTAAATGCTTCTACTGAGGTAGCATCTTGAACTGTTACCGGGAGGGCATTCCAGAGTACTGGAGCCCGAACGGAAAAATGGGGGCCGCACTTTGAACACCCTTGGTTTATACCAGGGGTCACCAACGCAGTGCCCGCAGGCACCAGGTCGCCCATAAGGACCAGATGAGTCGCCCGCTGGCCTGTTCTAAAAATAGCTCAAATAGCAGCACTTACCAGTGAGCTGCCTCTATTTTTTTAATTGTATTTATTTACTAGCAAGCTGGTCTCGCTTTGCTCGACATTTTTAATTCTAAGAGATCCAAGAAAATATTTTAAAGACTTGGTCTTCACTTGTTCAAATAAATTCTTTTTTTTTTTTTTTTTTTACTTTGCTTCTTATAACTTTCAGAAAGACAATTTTAGAGAAAAAATACAACCTTAAAAATGATTTTAGGATTTTTAAACACATATACCTTTTTACCTTTTAAATTCCTTCCTCTTCTTTCCTGACAATTTAAATCAATGTTCAAGTATTTTTTTATTGTAAAGAATAATAAATACATTTTAATTGAATTCTTCATTTTAGCTTCTGTTTTTTCAACAAAGAATATTTGTGAAATATTTCTTCAAACTTATTATGATTAAAATTCAAAAAATAATTTCTGGCAAATCTAGAAAAATCTGTAGAATCAAATTTAAATCGTATTCCAAAGTCTATAAAATTTCTTTTAAAATTTTTGTTCTGGAAAATCTAGAAGAAATAATGATTTGTCTTTGTTAGAAATATAGCTTGGTCCAATTTGTTATATATTCTAACAAAGTGCAGATTGGATTCTAACCTATTTAAAACATGTCATCAAAATTCTAAAATTAATCTTTATCAGGAAAAATCAATCAATCAATCAATCAATGTTTACTTATATAGCCCTAAATCACTAGTGTCTCAAAGGGCTGCACAAACCACTACGACATCCTCGGTAGGCCCACATAAGGGCAAGGAAAACTCACACCCAGTGGGACGTCGGTGACAATGATGACTATGAGAACCTTGGAGAGGAGGAAAGCAATGGATGTCGAGCGGGTCTAACATGATACTGTGAAAGTTCAATCCACAATGGATCCAACACAGTCGCGAGAGTCCAGTCCAAAGCGGATCCAACACAGCAGCGAGAGTCCCGTTCACAGCGGAGCCAGCAGGAAACCATCCCAAGCGGAGACGGATCAGCAGCGCAGAGATGATGATGTTCCATAAATGATTTCAAAAAGATTCGAATTAGCTAGTTTTTCTCTTCATTTTTTTCGGTTGAATTTTGAATTTTAAAGAGTCGAAATTGAAGAGAAACTTTGTTTCAAAATTTAATATTCATTTTTTCTTGTTTTCTCCTCTTTTAAACCGTTCTACTAAGTACTTTTTTCATCATTTATTCTCTACAGAAAACCTTCCGTAAAAGTAAAAAAAATGTACGACGGAATGACAGACAGAAATACCATTTTTTTTATATATATATATTTATTTATTTGAGGTAAATTGAGCAAATTGGCTACTTCTGGCAATTTATTTAAGTGTGTATCAAACTGGTAGCCCTTGGCATTAATCAGTACCCAAGAAGTAGCTCTTGCTTTGAAAAAGGTTGCTGACCCCTGCTATATTTGGAATGGTGAAGGTGAAAAAGGTGTTGATTGGTCCTTCCAAAGGTTAGAATAAGTCTTGTGTCATAAGACCTTCACTTCACTACACAGGACTTTCACAAGACCTCTGGCCCACTTCACCCGGGGCAACCGTGTGTGTGTGTGTGTGTGTGTGTGTGTGTGTGTGTGTGTGTGTGTGTGTGTGTGTGAGACTGCAGGGAGAGCGTTGAAGGTCAAAGGGCAGGAAGTTGGCCACCTGCCTCTGTCACGCTGGTCTGAAAGGAGCCATGAAGTGCTTGACTGTTAGGGACTTGGAGAATGAACCAGGGTCTTGGGTAAGACTTTACAGCAGAGTCCTTTGAGGACGTTCTGTATCGCAAAAGAATGTGTCTTCAAGACAGGATTTTACTGTAAGAAGGAAAAGAAATAGTCAGTTCCAGGGTCAAAGCTGTCATTTTCTTTTTTTTTTGGTACTTTTTTCAACTAAGTTTAAAATGGAGAGGAAGGGTTTTAAATAGGGATATCTAAAAATGGCTTTTTGTTTTGCTAATATTCCGATTTTCTTCGCTGATATTCCGATGTTTTCCAACTCTTAATTACCGATATCAACTGATACCGATATATACAGTGGTGGAATGAACACATTATGATGCCTAATTTAGTTGTGATGCCCCGCTGGATGCATTAAACAATGTAACAAGGTTTTCCAAAATAAATCAACTCAAGTTATGGAAAAAATGCCAACATGGCGCTGCCATATTTATTATTGAAGTCACAAAGTGCATTATTATTTTTTTAACATGCCTCAAAACAGCAGCTTGGAATTTGGGACATGCTCTCCATCTAAGACGGACTGATGCAAAGTGGAAAAGTGTTCTGTGGTCTGACGAGTCCACATTTCAAATTGTTTTGGGAAATATTCCACATGGGGACATCCGGACCAAAGGGGAAGCGAACCATCCAGACTGTTATCCACGGAAAGTCCAAAAGCCAGCATCTGTGATGGTATGGGGGTGCATTAGTGCCCAAGGCATGGGTAACTTACACATGTGTGATGGTATGGGGGTGTATTAGTGCCCAAGGCATGGGTAACTTACACATGTGTGATGGTATGGGGGTGCATTAGTGCCCAAGGCATGGGTAACTTACACATGTGTGATGGTATGAGGGTGTATTAGTGCCCAAGGCATGGGTAACTTACACATGTGTGATGGTATGGGGGTGTATTAGTGCCCAAGGAGTGGGTAACTTACACATGTGTGATGGTATGGGGGTGTATTAGTGCCCAAGGCATGGGTAACTTACACATGTGTGATGGTATGGGGGTGTATTAGTGCCCAAGGCATGGGTAACTTACACATGTGTGATGGTATGGGGGTGTATTAGTGCCCAAGGCATGGGTAACTTACACATGTGTGATGGTATGGGGGTGTATTAGTGCCCAAGGCATGGGTAACTTACACATGTGTGATGGTATGGGGGTGCATTAGTGCCATCCATGCAATGTTATTATTGACGCCCCTGCTTATTTCAGCAAGACAATGTCAAGCCACATTCAGCACGTGTTAGAACAGCGTGGCTTCGTAAAAAAAGAGTGCAGGTACTTTCCTGGCCCGCCTGCAGTCCAGACCTGTCTCCCATGGAAAATGTGTGGCGCATTATGAAGCATAAAATAGGACAGCGGAGACCCCGGACTGTTGAAGGACTGAAGCTCTACATAAAACAAGAATGGGAAAGAATTCCACTTTCAAAGCTTCAACAATTAGTTTCCTCAGTTCCCAAACGTTTATTGAGTGTTGTTAAAAGAAAAGGTGATGTAACACAGTGGTGAACATGCCCTTTCCCAACTACTTTGGCACGTGTTGCAGCCATGAAATTCTAAGTTAATTATTATTTTAAAATTTTTTTTAAAAAGTTTATGAGTTTGAATATCAAATATGTTGTCTTTGTAGCATATTCAACTGAATATGGCTTGAAAAGGATTTGCAAATCATTGTATTCTGTTTATATTTACATCTAACATTATTTCCTAATAATGTATATATATGTGTATGTATATATATATATATATATATATATATACATACATATATATGTATGTATGTGTATATATATATATATATATATGCATATGTATGCATATATGCATGTATGTGTATACATACATATTTATCAACATATATCTTCCTTTTTATCTTTTTTTTTTTACTATTTAAATGACTATATTATTGTGTATGCACCTTAGGGGATCTACTCCAATTTTGTTCTTTGAACCTGTTCACTGTAATAATGGCAATAAAGCTCTATTCTATTCTATTCCATTCCAAATCAAAAGCTTAGCTGCTTTTTAGTGTTTGGAATATGATGATCATATAATATTTGAAGAGATGTAAAAAGTATGAAATGACTTGCAGTACATGTACTTTGTTTAAGTGGAGAAGAGTGACATACAGTGGGGCAAAAAAGTATTTAGTCAGCCAGCGATTGTGCAAGTTCTCCCACTTCAAATGATGACAGAGGTCTGTAATTTTCATCATAGGTACACTTCAACTGTGAGAGACAATGTGAAATCCAGGAATTCACATTGTAGGAATTTTAAAGAATGTATTTGTAAATGATGGTGGAAAATAAGTATTTGGTCAAGCATTCAAAGCTCTCACTGATGGAAGGAGGTTTTGGCTCCAAATCTCACGATACATGGCCCCATTCATTCTTTCCTTAACACGGATCAATCGTCCTGTCCCCTTAGCAGAAAAACAGCCCCAAAGCATGATGTTTCCACCCCCATGTTTCACAGTAGGTATGGTGTTCTTGGGATGCAACTCAGTATTCTTCTTCCTCCAAACAGTAGGAGTTGAGTTGATACCAAAATGGATACATGGATGATACAGCAGAGGATTGGGAGAATGTCATGTGGTCAGATGAAACCAAAATAGAACTTTTTGGTATAAACTCAACTGGTGGTGTTTGGAGGAAGAAGAATACTGAGTTGCATCCCAAGAACACCATACCTACTGTGAAGCATGGGGGTGGAAACATCATGCTTTGGGGCTGTTTTTTCTGCTAAGGGGACAGGACGATTGATCCGTGTTAAGGAAAGAATGAATGGGGCCATGTATCGTGAGATTTTGAGCCAAAACCTCCTTCCATCAGTGAGAGCTCTGAATGCTTGACCAAATACTTATTTTCCACCATCATTTACAAATACATTCTTTAAAATTCCTACAATGTGAATTCCTGGATTTTTTTGTTCACATTCTGTCTCTAAGACTTATTCGTCCTCTCCTCAGACATGTCATCTTATGAGAAGGACATGGACGTCACCTCCACTTCTTGTCTTGTCCTGTGCTGGGTCGCCATTGATGTTTGTCGGGGGCCACAAGCCCCGCCCCCTGAAGAGAAAGGTGCCAAGCAGATAGAAGGTCAGAGGTCAAAGTGCGTACGTGCGGGGCGATACTTCACACCATCAGATGGCGACCCCCCCCTGCCGTGCCTAATCAGGTGTCCTCCACCAGTGGTGTCATGTCCTGCAGGTTCAACCCTGGAGTGAGGTCGTGTCAGCGTTGCCATGACAACTATCACCCTTTGCCAGCCTTACCTCAGCAGCCTGGCATTGGCGGGGTCACAGAACAGCCTGTGACCTTCAACTGAAAAAAACACTCTTGCCTTTTTTCTCTCTAATTATACACAGAGCCACACTTTGATATCGCTTTGATATCGCTTTGACATGTCTTTATATCTATGTGATATCCCTTTGATATTGCTTTGTGTCACTTTGATATCCTTTGATATCACTTTAATATCTCGTTGATATTGCTTCGATAACCTTTGATATCACTCTGGTATCACTTTGATACATCTTTTGATATTGCTTTGATATCATTTGATAATCACATCGCTTTGCTATCTCTTTGATATCCTTTGTATCTTTGATCTTGCTTTCCTTTGCTTTTGTGCTGACATCACTTTGCTGATATCACTTTGATATTGCTTCGACATCTTTTGATATTGCTTTGTATCACTCTGATATCACTTTGATAGCCTTTAATTTCACTTTATTATATATTCGATCTTGCTTTAATATCCTTTATATCCCTATATCCCTTTGACATCCTTTGATATCTGATATCGCTTTTACATTACTTTTAATCATTTGATATCACATCGCTTTGAATATATCTTTGATATCATGGTATCACATTGCTTTGCTATCCATTTGATATCGCTCTGGTATCCCTTTAATATCGCTTTGACATCATTTGATATTGCTTTGATATCATTTGATAATCACATCGCTTTGCTATCTCTTTGATAACTTTAGTATCTTTGATCTTTCTTTCCTTTGCTATTGTGCTGATATCACTTTGATATTGCTTTGGCATCTTTTGATATCACTTTGATATTGCTTCGACATCTTTTGATATTGCTTTGTATCACTCTGATATCACTTTGATAGCCTTTAATTTCACTTTATTATATATTCGATCTTGCTTTGATATCCTTTATATCCCTATATCCCTTTGACATCCTTTGATATCTGATATTGCTTTTACATTGCTTTAAATCATTTGATATCACATCGCTTTGAATATATCTTTGATATCATGGTATCACATTGCTTTGCTATCCATTTGATATCGCTCTGGTATCCCTTTAATATCGCTTTGACATCATTTGATATTGCTTTGATATCATTTGATAATCACATCGCTTTGCTATCTCTTTGATAACTTTAGTATCTTTGATCTTTCTTTCCTTTGCTATTGTGCTGATATCACTTTGATATTGCTTTGGCATCTTTTGATATTGCTTTGTATCACTGATCTTGCTTTGATATCCTTTATATCCGTTTGATATCGCTCTGGTATCACTTTGACATACTGTGATATTACTTTAAATAATTTGATATCACATCACTTTGAATCTATCTTTGATATCATGATATCACATTGTTTTGATACCCATTTGATATCGCTCTGGTATCACTTTGATATCGCTTTGGCTTTGACATCATGTTGATATTGCTTTGATGTCACTTGATATCACATCGCTTTGCTATCACTTTGATATCGCTTTGATATCATTGATATCACATCACTTAGATATCTTTGATATCCCTTTCATAGCGCTCTGATATCACCTTGATATTGCTTCGACATCCTACATATTGCTTTGATATCGCTTTTTTAATGTCCTTTGATATCACATTGCTTTGATATCAAAGTGTTATCACTTTGATATCAAAGGCTTTTTCACAGCTGCCATTTATTGTTTTTTTTAAGTGCATGCATAACTTATTTTTACACATGAGAATGTAAAATAAAAACCTTATCTGATAATTCAACATCATCAGTAAATATTAATAGAATATGGCCTTGATATCACTTTGATATCAAGGGCTTTTTCACCGCTGCCACTTATTGGGCTTCACTTGTTTTTTTATTCAGCAATTGTGCGGGCATAACTTATTTTGACACACAGTCCGCTCATGGATAATACAGCATAATATTGTAGTGATATTAATAATCAAGCTTCTTTTTGCACTTGTGTGGCTCTTAAGAATGTTTAAAACTTTGTTTAAATAGTTTTAATAAAGGGGGAGGAGTTATGACACAAACTGGAGGTGGAGGTTTAATTGCAATAATTTAACATCATCAGTGAATATAAATATCGTACTCACAAGTCCCCCTTTTAAAATACATGTTGCATTTTAAAGTGCTTAACTTATTTTTACACTTGAGACTGTTAAATAAAAAACATGTGTGAAGTGTGTTCCTCGTGGATAATACAGCATAATATTGTAGTGATATTAATAATTGAACTTCTTTTTGCACTTGTGTGGCTCTTAAGAATGTTTAAAAGTGTACTTAAATGGTTTTAATAAAGGGGGGAGAGGGTATTATGACACAAACTGAAGGTGGAGGTTTAGTTGCAATAATTTAACATCATCAGTGAATATAAATATCGTACTCACAAGTCCCCCTTTTAAAATACATGTTGCATTTTAAAGTGCTTAACTTATTTTTACACTTGAGACTGTTAAATAAAAAACATGTGTGAAGTGTGTTCCTCGTGGATAATACAGCATAATATTGTAGTGATATTAATAATTGAACTTCTTTTTGCACTTGTGTGGCTCTTAAGAATGTTTAAAAGTGTACTTAAATAGTTTTAATAAAGGAGGGAGAGGGTATTATGATACAAACTGAAGGTGGAGGTTTAGTTGCAATAATTTAACATCATCAGTGAATATAAATATAGTACTCACAAGTCCCCCTTTTAAAATACATGTTGCATTTTAAAGTGCTTAACTTCTTTTTACACTTGAGACTGTTAAATAAAAAACGTGTGAAGTGTGTTCCTGGTGGATAATACAGCATAATATTGTAGTGATATTAATAATCGAGCTTCTTTTTGCAATTGTGAGGCTCTTAAGAATGTTTAAAAGTGTACTTAAATAGTTTTAATAAAGAGGAGGGTATTGTGACACAAATGCAGGTGGACGTGTCATCGCTATAATGCAACTTGTCCTTAAAACCCTTTTAATGCAGGTTTTATGATGGCCACAGTTTGACACTGGAACAGACCAATTCACTTTCCACTGTTTCTTATGTGGGGAAATAATGTTGACTCAAACTACAAGTGCAAGTGTTCGTTTCATTGCAATAATTCAACATCATCAGTCAATCAATGTTTACTTATATAGCCCTAAATCACTAGTGTCTCAAAGGGCTGCACAAACCACTACGACATCCTCGGCAAGAAAAACTCACACCCAGTGGGACGTCGGTGAATATGAATACAGTAAAGCAGTACTCACAAGTACTTTTTTAAACAAATATTGCGTTTTAGATTGCTTAACTTCTTTTTGCAATTTAGAAAGTGATTCAGAAACATTCGCGAGGCGTGTCTTACGCGTGCGCTGGCTAGGAAAGTCACAAAGGTGACTTTTTAATGGCCACAACTTGACCCTGGAACAGACTAATTGATGTGGCACTGATTGTAACACAGTCAGGCATAACTACCTACTCCTTTTTTTAGGAACTGAATGTCTCTTTGGGAGAGAGGACCCTATTGTATTTCTAAGGTTTTATTATTCTACCGCCGCCTCTTTGAGCTGTAATTTGACCCTCTTAACATGCTTCAAAACTCACCAAATTAAAACACACATCAGGACTGGCGAAAATTGCGATCTATTCAAAAAACCAAAACTCAAAATTGCGCTCTAGCGCCCCCTAGGAAAAAACACAGACAAAGAGGTGTGTAACTTCAGTTCTGAATGTCGTGGAGACATGAAACAAAAACCTCTATGTAGGTCTCACTTAGACCTAAATTTCATAGAATGACATTCTTCAGCAAAAATCAACAGGAAGTTGGCAAAAACCCCTTCAAAACAAAGGTTCCCTTAAAAGTTAAATTTTTGCCTCTTTGAGCTGTAATTTGACCCCCTTAAAATGCTTCAAAACTCACCAAACTGGACACACACATCAGGACTGGCGAAAATCCATCCATCCATCCATCATCTTCCGCTTATCCGAGGTCGGGTCGCGGGGGCAACAGCCTAAGCAGGGAAACCCAGACTTCCCTCTCCCCAGCCACTTCGTCTAGCTCTTCCCGGGGGATCCCGAGGCGTTCCCAGGCCAGCCGGGAGACATAGTCTTCCCAACGTGTCCTGGGTCTTCCCCGTGGCCTCCTACCAGCTGGACGTGCCCTAAACACCTCCCTAGGGAGGCGTTCGGGTGGCATCCTGACCAGATGCCCGAACCACCTCATCTGGCTCCTCTCGATGTGAAGGAGCAGCGGCTTTACTTTGAGTTCCTCCCGGATGGCAGAGCTTCTCACCCTATCTCTAAGGGAGAGACCCACCACCCGGCGGAGGAAACTCATTTGGGCCGCTTGTACCCGTGATCTTATCCTTTCGGTCATGACCCAAAGCTCATGACCAATAGGTGAGGATGGGAACGTAGATCGACCGGTAAATTGAGAGCTTTGCCTTCCGGCTCAGCTCCTTCTTCACCACAACGGACCGGTACAACATCCGCATTACTGAAGACGCCGCACCGATCCGCCTGTCGATCTCACGATCCACTCTTCCCTCACTTGTGAACAAGACTCCTAGGTACTTGAACTCCTCCACTTGGGGCAGGGTCTCCTCCCCAACCCGGAGATTGCACTCCACCCTTTTCCGGGCGAGAACCATGGACTCGGACTTGGAGGTGCTGATTCTCATTCCGGTCGCTTCACACTCGTCTGCGAACCGATCCAGCGAGAGCTGAAGATCCCGGTCAGATGAAGCCATCAGGACTACATCATCTGCAAAAAGCAGAGACCTAATCCTGCAGCCACCAAACCTGAACCCCTCAAGGCCTTGACTGCGCCTAGAAATTCTGTCCATAAAAGTTATGAACAGAATGGCTGACAAAGGACAGCCTTGGTGGAGTCCAACCCTCACTGGAAACGTGTCCGACTTACTGCCGGCAATGCGGACCAAGCTCTGGCACTGATCATACAGGGAACGGACCGCCACAATAAGACAGTCCGATACCCCACACTCTCTGAGCACTCCCCACAGGACTTCCCGAGGGACACGGTCGAATGCCTTCTCCAAGTCCACAAAGCACATGTAGACTGGTTGGGCAAACTCCCATGCACCCTCAAGAACCCTGCCGAGAGTATAGAGCTGGTCCACAGTTCCGCGACCAGGACGAAAACCACACTGTTCCTCCTGAATCCGAGGTTCGACTATCCGACGTAGCCTCCTCTCCAGTACACCTGAATAAACCTTACCGGGAAGGCTGAGGAGTGTGATCCCACGATAGTTGGAACACACCCTCCGGTCCCCCTTCTTAAAGGGAGGAACCACCACCCCGGTCTGCCAATCCAGAGGTACCGCCCCCGATGTCCACGCGATGCTGCAAAGTCTTGTCAACCAAGACAGCCCCACAGCATCCAGAGCCTTAAGGAACTCCGGGCGGATCTCATCCACCCCTGGGGCCTTGCCACCGAGGAGCTTTTTAACTACCTCAGCGACCTCAGCCCCAGAAATAGGAGAGTCCACCACAGATTCCCCAGGCACTGCTTCCTCATAGGAAGACGTGTTGGTGGGATTGAGGAGGTCTTCGAAGTATTCCTTCCACCTATCCACAACATCCGCAGTCGAGGTCAGCAGAACACCAGCCGCACCATACACGGTGTTGATAGTGCACTGCTTCCCCTTCCTGAGGCGGCGGACGGTGGTCCAGAATCGCTTCGAAGCCGTCCGGAAGTCGTTTTCCATGGCTTCCCCGAACTCTTCCCATGTCCGAGTTTTTGCCTCCGCGACCGCTGAAGCTGCACACCGCTTGGCCTGTCGGTACCTGTCCACTGCCTCCAGAGTCCTATGAGCCAAAAGGACCCGATAGGACTCCTTCTTCAGCTTGACGGCATCCCTCACCGCTGGTGTCCACCAAGGGGTTTTAGGATTGCCGCCCCGACAGGCACCAACTACCTTGCGGCCACAGCTCCGATCTGCCGCCTCGACAATAGAGGTGCGGAACATGGTCCACTCGGACTCAATGTCCAGCACCTCCCTCGTGACATGTTCAAAGTTCTTCCGGAGGTGGGAATTGAAACTTTGTCTGACAGGAGACTCTGCCAGACGTTCCCAGCAGACCCTCACAATGCGTTTGGGCCTGCCAGGTCTGTCCGGCATCCTCCCCCACCATCGCAGCCAACTCACCACCAGGTGGTGATCGGTAGAAAGCTCTGCCCCTCTCTTCACCCGAGTGTCCAAAACATGAGGCCGCAAATCCGATGACACAACTACAAAGTCGATCATGGAACTGCGGCCTAGGGTGTCCTGGTGCCAAGTGCACATATGGACACCCTTATGTTTGAACATGGTGTTTGTTATCGACAAACTGTGACGAGCACAAAAGTCCAATAACAAAACACCACTCGGGTTCAGATCCGGGCGGCCACTCTTCCCAATCACGCCTCTCCAGGTTTCACTGTCGTTACCAACATGAGCGTTGAAGTCTCCCAGTAGGACAAGGGAATCACCCGGGGGAGCACTTTCCAGTACTCCCTCGAGTGTTCCCAAAAAGGGTGGGTACTCTGAACTGCTGTTTGGTGCATAAGCACAAACAACAGTCAGGACCCGTCCCCCCACCCGAAGGCGGAGGGAGGCTACCCTTTCGTCCACCGGGTTGAACTCCAACGTACAGGCTTTGAGCCAGGGGGAAACAAGAATTGCCACCCCAGCCCGTCGCCTCTCAGTGTCGGCAATGCCAGAGTGGAAGAGGGTCCAGTCCCTCTCGAGAGAAGTGGTTCCAGAGCCCTTGCTGTGCGTCGAAGTGAGTCCGACTATATCCAGCCGGAATTTCTCGACTTCGCGCACTAGCTCAGGCTCCTTCCCCCCCAGTGACGTGACGTTCCACGTCCCAAGAGCTAGCTTCTGTAGCCGAGGATCGGACCGCCAAGTGCCCTGCCTTCGGCTGTCGCCCAGCTCACAATGCACCCGACCTTTATGGCCCCTGCTATGGGTGGTGAGCCCATTGGAGGGGTGACCCACGTTGCCAATTTTCGCCAGGTAACGTGGCGAAAATTGGGATCTAATAAAAAAATAAAAACTCAAAATTGCGCTCTAGTGCCCCCTAGGAAGAAAACAGACAAAACTGCGTGTAACTTCCGTTAGGAATGTCGTAGAGACATGAAACAAAAACCTCTATGTAGGTCTGACTTAGACCTAGATTTCATACACTGACCTCCTTCTGCAAAAATCAACAGGACGTTGGCAAAAACCTCTTCAAAACAAAGGTTTGCTAAAAAAATGTCATTTTTGCCTCTTTGAGCTGTAATTTGACCCCCTTAAAATGCTTCAAAACTCACCAAACTGGACACACACATCAGGACTGGCGAAAATTGGGATCTAATAAAAAAAAAAAAAAAATCAAAATTGCGCTTTAGTGCCCCCTAGGAAGAAAACACAGACAAAACTGCTCCTAGGAAAAAAACACAGACAAAACTGGGTGTAACTTCCGTTAGGAATGTCGTAGAGACATGAAACAAAAACCTCTATGTAGGTCTGACTTAGACCTAGATTTCATACACTGACATCCTTGTACAAAAATTAACAGGAAGTTGGCAAAAACCCCTTCAAAACTAAGATTTCCTAAAAAATGACATTTTTGCCTCTTTGAGCTGTAATTTGACCCTCTTAAAATGCTTCAAAACTCACCAAACTGGACACACACATCAGGACTGGCGAAAATTGCGATCTATTCAAAAAACCAAAACTCAAAATTGCGCTCTAGCGCCCCAGAGGAAAAAACACAGACAAAACTGTGTGTAACTTCAGTTCGGAATGTCGCGGAGACATGAAACAAAAACCTCTATGTAGGTCTCACTTAGACCTAAATTTCACAGAATGACATTCTTCAGCAAAAATCAACAGGAAGTTGGCAAAAACCTCTTCAAAACAAAGGTTCCCTAAAAAATGTCATTTTTGCCTCTTTGAGCTGTAATTTGACCCCCTTAAAATGCTTCAAAACTCACCAAACTGGACACACACATCAGGACTGGCGAAAATTGGGATGTAAGAAAAAAAATAAAAACTCAAAATTGCGCTCTAGTGCCCCCTTGGAAGAAAACAGACAAAACTGCGTGTAACTTCCGTTAGGAATGTCGTAGAGACATGAAACAAAAACCTCTATGTAGGTCTGACTTAGACCTAGATTTCATACACTGACCTCCTTCTGCAAAAATCAACAGGACGTTGGCAAAAACCTCTTCAAAACAAAGGTTTGCTAAAAAAATGTCATTTTTGCCTCTTTGAGCTGTAATTTGACCCCCTTAAAATGCTTCAAAACTCACCAAACTGGACACACATCAGGACTGGCGAAAATTGCCATCTATTCAAAAAACCAAAATTCAAAATTGCGCTCTAGCGCCCCCGAGGAAAAAACACAGACAAAACTGTGTGTAACTTCAGTTCGGAATGTCGTGGAGACATGAAACAAAAACCTCTATGTAGGTCTCACTTAGACCTAAATTTCATAGAATGACATTCTTCAGCAAAAATCAACAGGAAGTTGGCAAAAACCCCTTCAAAACAAAGGTTCCCTAAAAAATGTCATTTTTGCCTCTTTGAGCTGTAATTTGACCCCCTTAAAATGCTTCAAAACTCACCAAACTGGACACACACATCAGGACTGGCGAAAATTGGGATCTAATAAAAAAAATAAAAAATAAAAACTCAAAATTGCGCTCTAGTGCCCCCTAGGAAGAAAACACAGACAAAACTGCTCCTAGGAAAAAAACACAGACAAAACTGCGTGTAACTTCCGTTAGGAATGTCGTAGAGACATGAAACAAAAACCTCTATGTAGGTCTGACTTAGTCCTAGATTTCATACACTGACCTCCTTCTGCAAAAATCAACAGGAATTTGGCAAAAACCTCTTCAAAACAAAGGTTTGCTAAAAAATGTCATTTTTGCCTCTTTGAGCTGTAATTTGACCCCCTTAAAATGCTTCAAAACTCAGCAAACTGGACACACACATCAGGACTGGCGAAAATTGCCATCTATTCAAAAAACCAAAACTCAAAATTGCGCTGTAGCGCCCCCGAGGAAAAAACACAGACAAAATTGTGTGTAACTTCAGTTCGGAATGTCGTGGAGACATGAAACAAAAACTTCTATGTAGGTCTCACTTAGACCTAAATTTCATAGAATGACATTCTTCAGCAAAAATCAACAGGAAGTTGGCAAAAACCCCTTCAAAACAAAGGTTCCCTAAAAAATGTCATTTTTGCCTCTTTGAGCTGTAATTTGACCCCCTTAAAATGCTTCAAAACTCAGCAAACTGGACACACACATCAGGACTGGCGAAAATTGCCATCTATTCAAAAAACCAAAACTCAAAATTGCGCTGTAGCGCCCCCGAGGAAAAAACACAGACAAAACTGTGTGTAACTTCAGTTCGGAACGTCGTGGAGACATGAAACAAAAACCTCTATGTAGGTCTCACTTAGACCTAAATTTCATAGAATGACATTCTTCAGCAAAAATCAACAGGAAGTTGGCAAAAACCCCTTCAAAACAAAGGTTCCCTAAAAAATGTCATTTTTGCCTCTTTGAGCTGTAATTTGGCCCCCTTAAAATGCTTCAAAACTCACCAAACTGGACACACACATCAGGACTGGCGAAAATTCGGATCTAATAAAAAAAATAAAAACTCAAAATTGCGCTCTAGTGCCCCCTAGGAAGAAAACAGACAAAACTGCGTGTAACTTCCGTTAGGAATGTCGCAGAGACATGAAACAAAAACCTCTATGTAGGTCTGACTTAGACCTAGATTTCATACACTGACCTCCTTCTGCAAAAATCAACAGGACGTTGGCAAAAACCCCTTCAAAACAAAGGTTTGCTAAAAAATGTCATTTTTGCCTCTTTGAGCTGTAATTTGACCCCCTTAAAATGCTTCAAAACTCACCAAACTGGACACACACATCAGGACTGGCGAAAATTGGGATCTAATAAAAAAAACTGAAAATAAAAACTCAAAATTGCGCTCTAGCGCCCCCTAGGAAGAAAACACAGACAAAATTGCTCCTAGGAAAAAAACACAGACAAAACTGTGTGTAACTTCCGTTAGGAATGTCGTAGAGACATGAAACAAAAACCTCTATGTAGGTCTGACTTAGACCTAGATTTCATACACTGACCTCCTTCTGCAAAAATCAACAGGAAGTTGGCAAAAACCTCTTCAAAACAAAGGTTTGCTAAAAAAATGTCATTTTTGCCTCTTTGAGCTGTAATTTGACCCCCTTAAAATGCTTCAAAACTCACCAAACTTGGCACACACATCAGGACTGGCGAAAATTGTGATCTAATAAAAAAAAAAAAAAAAAACTTAAAATTGCGCTCTAGCGCCCCCTAGGAATAAAACACAGACAAAACTGCTCCTAGGAAGAAAACACAGATAAAACTGCGTGTAACTTCCGTTAGGAATGTCGTAGAGACATGAAACAAAAACCTCTATGTAGGTCTGACTTAGACCTAGATTTCATACACTGACCTCCTTCTGCAAAAATCAACAGGAAGTTGGCAAAAACCTCTTCAAAACAAAGGTTTGCTAAAAAAATGTCATTTTTGCCTCTTTGAGCTGTAATTTGACCCCCTTAAAATGCTTCAAAACTCACCAAACTGGACACACACATCAGGACTGGCGAAAATTGGGATCTAATAAAAAAAATAAAAATAATAAAAACTCAAAATTGCGCTCTAGTGCCCCCTAGGAAGAAAACACAGACAAAACTGCTCCTAGGAAAAAAACACAGACAAAACTGCGTGTAACTTCCGTTAGGAATGTCGTAGAGACATGAAACAAAAACCTCTATGTAGGTCTGACTTAGACCTATATTTCATACACTGACCTCCTTCTGCAAAAATCAACAGGAAGTTGGCAAAAACCTCTTCAAAACAAAGGTTTGCTAAAAAAATGTCATTTTTGCCTCTTTGAGCTGTAATTTGACCCCCTTAAAATGCTTCAAAACTCACCAAACTGGACACACACATCAGGACTGGCGAAAATTGGGATCTAATAAAAAAAATTGAAAATAAAAACTCAAAATTGCGCTCTAGTGCCCCCTAGGAAGAAAACACAGACAAAACTGCTCCTAGGAAAAAAAACACAGACAAAACTGCGTGTAACTTCCGTTAGGAATGTCGTAGAGACATGAAACAAAAACCTCTATGTAGGTCTGACTTAGACCTAGATTTCATACACTGACCTCCTTCTGCAAAAATCAACAGGAAGTTGGCAAAAACCTCTTCAAAACAAAGGTTTGCTAAAAAATGTAATTTTTGCCTATTTGAGCTGTAATTTGACCCCCTTAAAATGCTTCAAAACTCACCAAACTGGACACACACATCAAGACTGGTGAACATTGCGATCTAATAAAAAATAATAATAAAAAAAACCTTAAAATTGCGCTCTAGCGCCCCCTAGGAATAAAACAGACAAAACTGCTCCTAGGAAGAAAACACAGACAAAACTGCTTCTAACTTCCGATAGGAATGTCGTAGAGACATGAAACAAAAAAATCCATGTAAGTCTCACTTAGACCTATATTTCATTCATTTACATGCTTCAGCAAAAATCAACAGGAAGTTGGCAATCACCCCTTCAAAACAAAAGTTTTGTAAAAACCCGTCACCTTTTTTCAAACATTATCTCCTCTGAGCGCGTTTGTTGTGTCGGCTTCAAACTCGCACAGGAGAGAAATTGAAGCGCAAAGGGTTTTTCTAACTGCTCCGATTTTGATTTTACGAGCCTTCAAAGAACTGCTGCGCTGCTGCCGTCTCAAGATGGCCGCTTAAAAGCAGGAAGCACAAGCGTGACCACACAATGCAGAGAAGGTAGGTAATGTGCGGGTAAAGATATGTTGACTGGGTGAAAGAAGGAGGCACCAGTTTGACTCCAGGATACAGAGAAGGTAGGTAATGTGCAGGTAAAGATATGTTGACTGGGTGAAAGAAGGAGGCACCAGTTTGACTCCAGGATACAGAGAAGGTGGGTAACGTGCAGGTAAAGATATGTTGTCTGGGTGATGGCAGGAAGCACCAGCATGTATGGGTGAAAAAAGGAGCACCAGTGTGACCCCAGGATGCAGGGAAGGTAGGTAAAGTGCAGGTAAAGATATGTTGAATGGGTAAAGGCAGGAAACACCAGCAAAAGTTGGTCCCGTCCATCGCTGCTTGCAGCTTTAATTTTCTAATTGATTTTGCATTTCACAGCGCTTAACTTCCAATGTTTCATAGCAGCAATATACTGTATAATAAGTCCATATAATATCACCTTGTTCTGTTTCCTCATTAGCAGAAATACAAAGTGTCTTTGTCACCTACGGGGAGCCAAGAGGGCTAATTTGAGCTTTTTTTTTTCTCTCCCACTAATTGCCACGGTAACGAGCCTCCTGCGCCTCCACTCAGTGTGTGTGTGTGTGTGTGTGTGTGTGTGTGTGTGTGAGGACTAGGAGAGGATGGAGGGATGAAGACACAGTCCTCCTCACACGCGTCCAAGGTGTGAAAGAACGCGGCAGGCCAAGAGCAGGCAGCCCGGAGGAGTCCAACGGCGAGGCCTGAGCTGTGAAAAAGAAAGAAAAAAAAAAGTCTGCAAGGAGGGGGTAGGAGGATTCATCTCAGACCACTTTTTTAATTTGTTTTCCCCTCTTTTTTTTGGTGGTCTCCTAACTTTGATTAGAGGATGAGACGAAGGACGGGATAATTGCTGGATGTTATTCTGACACCTTTTATTGTAGTTATGTGATTTATTTCCACTACCTTATTATTACCACTCTTTTTTTAAAAGACACTTTCTTTTTTTTTTTTGCTACAACTCTGCAGGCAGTCGTTAAATGAGGAGGTCTGACGTGGTAACACCACCCTCTTATTATAACACCACCCTCATTTTAATATGCTACACCTTGAAATCATTATTAATACCAGCAAATATTATTAAAGTGCTGAGTGAACACCCTCACTTTTAGCTTCTGTATTAGTTGCAGTTGGATCATTTTGAGGACATTATTCCAAGATCTACTGGAGTAGGGATATGATTTATGAAGAAAAACAATAAAAAAGATTTAAAAATAATGAAATATATGTAATTATTTATTTTTTTCCTTGTAAGTCATAGTCATGCAGCTGCTAAATGAAATGCACCTTTCATATAGCTGAAAACAAATTACAAACAAACATTACCATCATGCTGAAAAACAATAAATAAAAATAAAAAATTATAAATAAAATATGTTTTTTTAAACTACAGTAAAAATATTACATGATTAAATATTAAATATGCTTCTTTATGACAACTCTCTCTTGTAGCGAAATATTTTTTTTCATTAGAAACAGACATTAGTATGTCGCAAAAAATTAAGAAATATATAAATATAAGCTGAGATAAGCTCCAGCACCCCTGTGACCCCAAATGAGACAAGCGGTAGAAAATGGATGGATGGAAAAATAACAGTAAAACAATATATAAAGAAAACTATAGTAAAAAATAGGAAATGTGGATCACCACTTTAATCTAATTGTAGCATGTCACATATTTTTAATGTGGCCCGTCCCATTGTTTTAATATGGACCACCACTTCATTTTTTAACATGGCCCATCCCATTATGCTAATGTGGACCGTCCCATTATGCTAATGTGGACCGTCCCATTATGCTAATGTGGACCGTCCCATTATGCTAATGTGGGTCACCACGTTTATTTTATCGTAGCCTGTCCCATCTTTCTAATGTGGACCACCACTTTTTTAATGTGGCCCATCCCATATTTTTAACATAGCCTGTCCCATCATTTTAACGTGGAGCACCACATCATTTTTAATTGGCCCATCCCATCATTCTCACGTGACCCATCCCACCTTTCTGATGTGGATCACCACATCATTTTGACGTAGCTCGTCCCAGCATTTTAATGTGGACCTCTGACATTTTAAAGTGACCTGTGCCATTGTTTTTAAATTGGCCTGCTGTCATTTTTATGTGGACCATCCCGTCATTTTAATGTGGCCCTCCATGCGATTTAAAGTGACCTGTCCCATTGTTTTTAACTTGGGCTTCTGTCCTTTTAAATGGCCCGTCCCGTCATTTGAAAGTGGCCCTCCATGCCATTTTAATGTGGACCGTCCCATAATTTTAAAATGGCCTTTCATGTCATTTTAATGTGGACCTCTGTCATTTTAACTTGGCCTGTCCCATCATTTTAAAGTCGCCCTCTCTGTCATTTTAATGTGGACCGTCTCGTCATTTTAAAGTTGCCCTCCATGTCATTTTAATGTGGCCCTCATGCCATTTTAACGTGACCTATCCCATTGTTTTTAATCTGGCCCTCTGACATTTTAAAGTGACCTGTGCCATTGTTTTTAAGTTGGCCTGCTGTCATTTTAATGTGGACCATCCCGTCATTTTAATGTGGCCCTCCATGCGATTTAAAGTGACCTGTCCCTTTTTTTTTAAGTTGGGCCTCTGTCCTTTTAAATGGCCCGTCCCGTCATTTGAAAGTGGCCCTCCATGCCATTTTAACGTGGACCGTCCTGTCATTTTAACTTGGCCTGCCATGCCATTTTAACGTGGACCGTCCCATAATTTTAAAATGGCCTTTCATGTCATTTTAACGTGGACCTCTGTCATTTTAACTTGGCCTGTCCCATCATTTTAAAGTGGCCCTCTCTGTCATTTTAATGTGGACCGTCTCGTCATTTTAAAGTTGCCCTCCATGTCATTTTAATGTGGCCCTCATGCCATTTTAACGTGACCTATCCCATTGTTTTTAACCTGGCCCTCCGTCATTTTAAATGGCCTGTCCTGTCATTTTAAAATGTCCCTCCATGTCATTTTAATGTGGACCCTCCAATAATTTTAAAGTGGCCTTTTAATGTTAACCCACCCATCATTTAATGTGGCCCTCTATGACATGTTAATGTTACCCCTCCCATTGTTTTTAATCTGGCCCGCTGTCATTTTAAGATGGACCGTCCCATCATTTTAAAGTGGCCCACCACGCCATATATGTGCCATGCGAAAAGCTGGAAATCAAAAAGTGCCGTGTAGCTAAACGTATTTGTTCTTTCAATGTTTAACACTTGAATATTATCTGATTATGCAAAAAAAAAATTCCAAGTATTTTTTTTTTGTGGGGGGGGGCTATGAAAATAAATACCAGTACTTAAAGTCCTACTGAAATGAGATGTTCTTATTTAAACGGGGATAGCAGGTCCATTCTATGTGTCATACTTGGTCATTTCGCGATATTGCCATATTTTTGCTGAAAGGATTTAGTAGAGAACATCCACGATAAAGTTCGCCACTTTTGGTACTTCCTGAAAAAGCCTCGCCTGTACCGGAAGTCGCAGACGATGACATCACAAGTGTGATGGCTCCTCACATATTCACATTGTTCATAATGGGAGCCTCCAACAAAAACAGTGATTCGGACCGAGAAAACGACAATTTCCCCATTAATTTGAGCGAGGATGAAAGATTTGTGTTTGAGGATATTGATAGCGACGGACTATCCATTTTCATCCATTTTCTACCGCTTATTCCCTTTTGGGGTCGCAGGGGGCGCTGGCGCCTATCTCAACTACAATCGGGCGGAAGGCGGCGTACACCCTGGACAAGTCGCCACCTCATCACAGGGCCAACACAGATGGACAACATTCACACTCACATTCACACACTAGGGACCATTTAGTGTTGCCAATCAACCTATCCCCAGGTGCATGTCTTTGGAAGTGGGAGGGGCCTATCCCCAGGTGCATGTCTTTGGAGGTGGGAGGGGCCTATCCCCAGGTGCATGTCTTTGGAGGTGGGAGGGGCCTATCCCCAGGTGCATGTCTTTGGAGGTGGGAGGGGCCTATCCCCAGGTGCATGTCTTTGGAGGTGGGAGGGGCCTATCCCCAGGTGCATGTCTTTGGAGGTGGGAGGGGCCTATCCCCAGGTGCATGTCTTTGGAGGTGGGAGGGGCCTATCCCCAGGTGCATGTCTTTGGAAGTGGGAGGGGCCTATCCCCAGGTGCATGTCTTTGGAGGTGGGAGGTAGCCGGACTACCTGGAGGGAACCCACGCAGTCACGAGGAGAACATGCAAACTCCACACAGAAAGATCCCGAGCCCGGGATTGAACCCAGGACTACTCAGGACCTTTGTATTGTGAGGCAGACACACTAACCCCTCTGCCACCGTGAAGGCAATTTGAATAATATCATTTAGGAATTCAAAATCCAGTGTTTTGTTAACATTTATTTGAATAACATCAATTAGGAATTCAAAAATCCACAGTTTTGATGCATAACACGTTTGCATAAGTCCCCATTCCTCACTGTCACGTCTGTAGAAAACACGTGACGTGACCTTTCCAACATGGTGGCCGACACTGTACGTGTAACGTCGCCCCTTCCGGTAATAGCGGCGCGAGCGCTTTGGGGGCACCTTGTCTGTCGGGGGCGAGCACGTGCGTCAGCGAGAGCGCGCCCGCCTGCCCGCGTCTGCTCTGCTGTTGCTGCCCTTTGATCCCCGCATTAGTGTGAGTTAGTCGGGGGGCTCGGAGGAGACGCAAGGCGGGCGTTAGTGTGAGTTAGTCGGGGGGGGCTTCCGAGGAGACAGTGGGAGTTAGTCGGCGGGGCTCCGAGGAGACACAAGGCGGGCGTTAGTGTGAGTTAGTCGGGGGGGCTTCCGAGGAGACAGTGTGAGTTAGTCGGCGGGGCTCCGTGGAAACGCAAGGCGGGCGTTAGTGCGAGTTCGTCGGGGGCTCCGAGGAGACACCAGGCGGGCTAAGCAGAGCGAGCAAGCGGCGCTGGTGCCTCCTCCTCCGCCTGCCCGGGCTCCCCTTTTATCCCCCCTCCTCCTCCTCTCCCTCGCCCGACGCTCCACTTTGAAGACAACCGGCATCCAGGTGCACCACCGCCGCCGCTTTTCCAGATCCTAGCGGCCGCCGTCCAGCTCCCGGGGTCTCCGGAGATGGGGAGCGAGCCTCCTGCCTTGGTCGGCCCGCAGCAGGACGAGGAGAGAATGTGATTAAAAGAACACGGAGGAGGAAAATGCCCAGGAGGAAGCAGGAGCAACCCAAGCGTCTGCCTGCACGTAAGTCGTCTTTTCCTCCGCCATTCCCGCTCTACTTGTGGAGGTGAAAGAGGTGAAAGAGACAAAAGGCTGCTGCCTTTTTTTGTGTGTGTTGTTTTGCGGCAGCCATGTTGTTAGCATAGCGTCGTATTATTAGGCTGTTACTCCAAAAAAAAAAGAAGCTTTCTCTAAAAAAGGTTGTCTACTTGGCAACAATGTGTGTCGCCGCCGGGGGTGTTGTTTTCTTTTTTTTTTGTCCCTTCCCCGCTAACATGTCCGCCACCGCTGCCTCTGGTCGGGGAGGAGCTGGGGACGTGTGGCCGGAATACAGCGAGGGGTCAGCCGGATCAGAGGAGCCCGAGTGGGGCTGCCCTGCTGCTCCAGTGCTCCCTCTTAGCATTAGCGTTAGCTCAACTTCGCTCCTCGCCACTCTTTAGACCGGGCATCTTTTCTATTGCTACTTTTCCATGTTTTTTTTTTTTTTTTTTTTAGCCCTTCCGAATGCTGGCTGTGAATAAACGTGGCCGTGGTGGTCACCTGAAGTTCAGGTTCTCCCCTCCTCCTTTGCAGCCATTCATTGCAGACAGACTGCGATCAATACGGCGGTCACACCAACGTGCTGCAGTACCTTCCTTTTTTTTTTTAAAAACATCTTTTTTTTGGCTGCCTGCTGTTTTTTTTATATATACATTTTTAAATGTTGACCCTCCAGGATAAACGGACCTTTGAATCCTTTCATCGGTGCAGGGAATTGAGGGGGCAAAGCTGCAGTGCCACACTCTGGCCGCTAGGGGATTGCTGGTGTTTGCAATGATAAGTGAAGGAATGATTGTCTTTCATGTTCCCTTAGTCGACTAAAGGCCTACTGAAATGAGATTTTCTTATTTAAACGGGGATAGCAGGTCCATTCTCTGTGTCATACCTAATCATTTGGGGCGTTATAGCTCGGTTGGTAGAGCGGCCAGCAACTTGAGGGTTGCAGGTTCGATCCCCGCGTCCGCCATCCTAGTCACTGCCGTTGTGTCCTTAGGTAACACACTTTACCCACCTGCTCTCTGTGCCACCCACACTGCTTTAAATGTAAAAACTAGATTTTGGGTTTCGCTATGTAAAGCGCTTTCAGTCACTAGAGAAAACACGCTATATAAATATAATTCACTTCATCTTTTCGCGATATTGCCATATTTATGCTGAAAGGATTTAGTAGAGAACATCGACGATAAAGTTTGCAACTTTTGGTGCTGATAAAAAAGCCTTGCCTGTACCGGAAGTAGCAGACGATATGCTTATGACATCACAGGTTGTGGAGCTCCTCACATCTTAACATTGTTTACAATCATGGCCACAAGCAGCGAGAGCGATTCGGTCCGAGAAAGCGACGATTTCCCCATTCATTTTGGCGAGGATGAAAGATTCGTGGATGAGGAAAGTGAGAGTGAAGGACTAGAAAGAAAAAAAAAAGACTATACAGTGCTAGCCATTCTGATGTTATTAGACAAATTTACTAGGATAATTCTGGAAAATCCCTTATCTGTTTGTGTTACAATCTGAAGGTCGGCCCCGCTCCTTTCTTCAGCACCAGTCGACGGGTGGTGGCGATGCCCTTCTCTGCCTTTCGCAAGGGACCCTCTTCAAAACACGATCTTTCGAAATGATCGCTGCCTAATACACCGTACTTTGTGAGTGTGGTCCAATCCAACCATGTTCGCTTGACCGCTCTGTTCCATAGTAAAGCTTCACCGTCATCTTTCGGGAAAACAATGAAACACCAGCTGTTTTTGTGTTGCTCAAGGCGGCCGCAATACACCGCTTCCCACCTAAAGCTTTCTTCTTTGACGTCTCCATTATTCATTAAACAAATTGCAGAAGATTCAGCAACACAGATTTCCAGAATACTGTGGAAATATGCGATGAAATCAGACGACTTATAGCTGGTAACGGTGCTGGAACAAAATGTCCTCTACAATGCGTGATTTCACGTGCATGCGTAATCATACCGCCATGTTTCAGCAGCGAATTTAAAATTGCAATTTAGTAAACTAAACCGTCCGTATTTGCATGTGTTGCAATGTTAAGATTTCATCATTGATTCATAAACTATCAGACTGCATGGTCGGTAGAAGTGGCTTTCAGTAGGCCTTCAGTCATGTCTCTTTGCAAATGTGTGGGATCGTTGAGTGATGCATCCGCCATTATGCCTCAGTGTTCCGCTAGAATCGCCACATAAGCCATCTGCCGTTAGAACCAATGTTGTAATGCCGCTGATTTGTCAACACCAACAAAGTACTATCCATCTATCTATTTTAATGCTTATGCAGATATATAAAGCTGCAGTTTGGCGCATGATGTACATGTTTTTTTGAAACCCCATCCATCCATTTTCTACCACTTGTCCCGTTCGGGGTTGCGCGGGGTGCTGGGGCCTATCTCAGCTGCATTCGGCCAGAAGGCGGGGTACATCCTGGACAAGTCGACACCTCATGGCAGGGCCAACACGGATAGACAGACAACATTCACACACTAGAGCCAATTTAGAAAACCCCGGTGGTAATTTGCTTCCGTCGACCACCCATACAGTCAAACCTCAATTTACAAACGTAATTGGTTCGTAAATGGAAACGTTTGTATCGTGACACATAGTTCCCCAGAAGAAACAATGTAAACATGTCTAATTGGTTCTCGCCTCGACAAAAGTCCCTGTTTTAGTAAAATAATGTACACTTCATCCATCCATCCATTTCCTACCGCTGATTCCCTTTTGGGATCGCGGGGGGCGCTGGGGCCTATCTCAGCTACATTCAGGCTGGACAAGTCGTCACCTCATCGCAGAGCCAACACAGATAAACAGACAACATTCACATTCACAGACTAGGGACCGTTTAGTAAACCCTGGTGGTAATTTGCTTTCGTAGACCACCCACACAGTGAAACCTCGATTTACAAACGTAATTGGTTCATAAATCGAAACATTTGTATAGTGACACACAGTTCCCCATAAGAAACAATGTAAACATGTCTAATTGGTTCTCGCTTCAACAAAAGTTCCCGTCTTAGTAAGATAATGTACACTCCAAAGACACTATATTGTGTTTGTCCATCCATCCGTTTTCTACCGCTTGTCCCTTTCTGGGTTGCCGGAGCCTATCTCAGCAGAGACAGCTTCTTTCCCAAAGCTGTCACCATGTTGAACTCTAACTTATAATAATAATAATAATTCCCCCCTATACAATATCCTGCCATAATGCCCTACTGTGCAATACTAGCCTTCGAGTGCAATACGTCCGACACTGATTGTTATTTATTACCTCGGTACTCTTGTCTTGGTCTATATATTGTATAGTATTTTGTATTTCTATAGTGTTTTGTATATTGTACAGGATTGCTTATTATTTTTATTGGATAGTAGTCTATTTCAATTGTTAGTGTTTTCCTTTATTACCTCTTGTATTATTTATTTCACCCCATATTTGTTCCCACTACCGCACCTTAAGTTGGAGTCTTTAATCTCGTTATATGCAAATATGACAATAAAGTCCATTCTATTCTATTCATTCAGACGCAAGGCGGTGGTACAACCCGGACAAGTCGCCATCTCATCACAGGGCCAACACAGATAGACAGTATTTACCATAAAATTCCAGACTATACATCGCTATTTTTTTCCTATGCTTTGAACCCTGCCGCTTATAAAACGTACCGTTAGTTCTTATTTTTCCTATCAGCCTGACCTAAGCCCAAGGTTTACGTATTAAATGATATTTGTGATGAACCATGGTTAACCTCGTTTGACAATGTTGTAAACTATAATTAGGTTAGACATACTTCCATCCATCCATCCATCCATCATCTTCCGCTTATCCGAGGTCGGGTCGCGGGGGCAACAGCCTAAGCAGGGAAACCCAGACTTCCCTCTCCCCAGCCACTCCGTCTAGCTCTTCCCGGGGGATCCCGAGGCGTTCCCAGGCCAGCCGGGAGACATAGTCTTCCCAACGTGTCCTGGGTCTTCCCCGTGGCCTCCTACCGGTTGGACGTGCCCTAAACACCTCCCTAGGGAGGCGTTCGGGTGGCATCCTGACCAGATGCCCGAACCACCTCATCTGGCTCCTCTCGATGTGGAGGAGCAGCGGCTTTACTTTGAGTTCCTCCCGGATGGCAGAGCTTCTCACCCTATCTCTAAGGGAGAGCCCCGCCACACGGCGGAGGAAACTCATTTGGGCCGCTTGTACCCGTGATCTTATCCTTTCGGTCATGACCCAAAGCTCATGACCATAGGTGAGGATGGGAACGTAGATCGACCGGTAAATTGAGAGCTTTGCCTTCCGGCTCAGCTCCTTCACCACAACGGATCGGTACAACATCCGCATTACTGAAGACGCCGCACCGATCCGCCTGTCGATCTCACGATCCACTCTTCCCTCACTCGTGAACAAGACTCCTAGGTACTTGAACTCCTCCACTTGGGGCAGGGTCTCCTCCCCAACCCGGAGATGGCACTCCACCCTTTTCCGGGCGAGAACCATGGACTCGGACTTGGAGGTGCTGATTCTCATTCCGGTCGCTTCACACTCGGCTGCGAACCGATCCAGCGAGAGCTGAAGATCCCGGTCTAACCATCTAACCATGTTCCCATGGTTAGACATACTTATTGAATATTAATCAAAGCATTAATAAGATTTGTAATTCAGTGGTCATTCTTGAGTGAGCCCCACGTACTCTGTAGTGGAGAAGTTTGGCACTGAGATACAAAAAAAATGAAGAACCCCTGATCTACATAACATGTTATAGTGGTTCTTCGGTCCACATTTTGCATAGATTGTTTTATGGTCCATCTTTAAGCCGCTTTCTGTCTGTGTCTTCTTGGTTACCTGTCGTAGTCTTCCAGGCCAAGCCTAGGGTTGCAAGATTTAGACAACATACCATATAAATGATACAAATTTGGCAGAGGAAAAAGCTATACTATCGTTTTACTATCGCCTACCATTGGCTGCGTTGCTAGCAACTTTTATACGTTAGAAAGCAAAAAAAAAGCTACCTTTTGTCTTCTTGTCTCTCATGATTGTGAACGATAGGAAAAAAATCGCTAAAAGCGTGACCAAATCTCCAAGATAAACAAGCAGTGGTTTGACCGGCTACTTCTCTTATTTTAATAAACCTCTACAACCATTAAAACACCACAACACAATAATAAAAATTCATTGATTGATTGAAACTTTCATTAGTAGATTGCACAGTACAGTACATATTCCGTACAATTGACCACTAAATGGTAACACCCGAATAAGTTTTTCAACTTGTTTAAGTCGTGGTCCACGTTAATCAATTCACGGTACAAATATATACTATCAACATAATACAGTCATCACACAAGTTTATCATCAGAGTATATACATTGAATTACTTATATTATTTACAATCAGGGGTTGGGATGTGGAGGGGGGGTTTGGTTTGGTTTGGTTGATATCAGCACTTCAGTCATCAACATTTGCATCCTCTGAGAAGTGCACATTGTTAGTCTAGGGTTGAAGTTGCCTGGAGGTGTTCTTTTAGTGCGGTTTTGAAGGACGGTAGATATGCACTTTCTTTTACACCTGTTGGGAGTGCCTTCCATATTGATGTGGCATAGAAAGAGAATGAGTTAAGACCTTTGTTAGATCGGAACCTGGTTTTAACTTCGTTTGTGGAGCTCCCCCGTAACACAACTGCAAGCCAAAACACAACAACTCAAAGCCAAAGATGGTCTTTCTATGCGTGTATACCGCACAACAAGTAGCAATCTTGTAATAACTGTAAGGAGCAAACTGCTCAGCCAGCATTTTTAGCACTCACAAATCTTTGGCACCAACAGCTGCTAACAACATTTTGCAGCGCAGGCAGAGGTAAATAAAGCTGCTGGATGCTAACCAGGTGTGATATTTGACATTGCAGTTCCACACGACAGGGGTTTGATTGTTGTTGCAATGATTACTTTAGGATTGATTCTCTCTCGTTGCTAACTGAAAGGGAAATATATGTGACGCGTCAGCCATGACGGCTCATTTAAGCTGTTTTTGACCACACTGTTGTTTATTAGCAACATAACCAATGTTGCAACGGCGACGAGGAGAGAACCACTAAGTCAGCATCAATACAGCTAATGCAAGCAAGTGTAACCTGCACAAGTCTCACACAACCAACTTTTCAAAGTGCATGCAGAGGTACACAAGTCTGCTGGTTGCTGACCTACAGCTGCTGTTAACGTATTCTTTTCAAACCATTCATCTGATACTCCCGTAGTTATTTGCTCTTGTTACCGCATCTTTCGGATTTTAAGTCGCTCCGGAGTATAAGTCGCACCGGCCGAAAATGCATAGTAAATAAGGAAAAAAACATATATATAAGTCGCATTTTGGGAGGGAAATTTATTTGATAAAACCCAACTCCAATAACAGACATTTGAAAGGCAATTTAAAATAAATAAAGAATAGTGAACAACAGGCTGAATAAGTGTAGGTTATATGAGGCATAAATAAGCAACTGCTATGTTAACCTAACATATTATGGTAAGAGTCATTCAAATAACTATAACATATAGAACATGCTATACCTTTAACAAACTATCCGTCACTCCTAATCCATAAATCCCAAGAAATCTTCTTCCTGGATGTGGCTTCTAAACAACTCTGCCAACTTCAAAGGTATGCGCCGCTTCCTCTTGTCCTTTTCTGCTGCATATTTCACTACGTCCAGTTTGTAATCTGCACTACATGATTTCCTTTTCGCTGCTATTTTTGTTCAGCCCTTCTCAGTTTTTATAATTTACCACCAAGGATGAAATGATCCATCCTAATAGCTACGGCAGTAGCATATAGCAGTTAGCATTCCATGACCCACAATGCACTTCTGCCAGGACCCTCCCCCGCCAAATTCTTATTGGTTGACGTGTGTGTGACGATTGCTGACATTTTCTTCGTCTCTTCCGCGAATGAGATAAGTAATATTATTTGATATTTTACGGTAATGTGTTGTTAATTTCACACATAAGTTGGTCCTGAGTATAAGTCGCACCCCCGGCCAAACTATGAAAAAAACTGCAACTTATAGTCCGAAAAATACGGTATGTACTTGATGCTCCCGTCTTTCTAATTAGGAATGAAATACTGCCTAATCTTAGTTTGTCTTTGAACACTGCAGTGATTTGTGGAGGAAAGCTGCAGTTACAAGTGCTGGTCACTCGGGGATTGCTTGCGGTTGCCATGATTAGGGAAGGAATTAATCTTTTTCGTCTGGAAAAGAATGGAGGGCCATTTCCGGGTTGGGGAGAAGACCCTGCCCCAAGTGGAGGAGTTCAAGTACCCCGGAGTCTTGTTCACGAGTGGGGGAAAGTGGATGCTGGCGTCTTCAGTAATGCGGAGGCTGTATTAGGGCTGGGTGATATGGCCTTTTTTTAATATCTCGATATTTTTAGGCCATATCACGATACACCATATATATCTCCATATTTTGCCTTAGCCTTGAATGAACACTTGATGCATATAATCACAGCAGTATGATGATTCTATGTGTCTACATTCAAACATTTTTCTTCATACTGCATTAATATATGCTACTTTTAAACTTTCATGCAGAGAGGAAAATTAAAACTAAGTCAATTGACCAAAAATGTATTTATTAAACAGTTATTAAGCAGTGGCACAAACACCATAGACATTTTAAAACAAGCTATGACTGCACTTTTGTGCATGATGTCAGTAAGATGACATATCAAAACAACACTCAATTTAAGTGCACTTTTTGTACAGAACGCCACTACAATAGTTTAAAACATATAAAGTGCAATTTTGTGCATGATGTCACACAAGATATTTCAATAAGTGTCAAATAAAAATGAGCTGCATAATAGGAAATCAAATAGTGTATGTCCTTCACTATGTGGTAGGTTCCTGCGGACGTTATCTCCTTCTGTTCTTGACATTTTTTTCATACGGTGTAGATGTGGAAATGGTTGCCCCGGCATTTTGTCACCCACCATATATCGAGAATTTCAATATCGCCCAGCCCTACGCCGTATCAATCCGTTGTGGTGAAGAAGGAACTGAGCCCGGAAGGCAAAGCTCTCAATTTACCGGTCGATCTGCGTTCCCATCCTCACCTATGGTCATAAGCTTTGGGTAATGACCAAAAGGACAAGATCACGGGTACAAGCGGCCCAAATGAGTTTCCTCCGCCGGGTGGTGGGTCTCTCCCTTAGGGTGAGAAGCTCTGTCATCGGGGAGGAGCTCAAAGTAAAGCCACTGCTCCTCCACATGTAGAGGAGCCAGCTGAAGTGTTTCTGGCATCTGGTCAGGATGCCACCCGAATGCCTCCCTGGAGAGGTGTTTAGGGCACGTCCGACAGGTAAGAGGCCATGGGGAAGACTATGTCTCCCGGCTGGCCTGGGAACGCCTCGGGATCCCCCGGGAGGAGTTGGACCAAGTGGCTGGGGAGAGGGAAGTCTGGGCTTCTCTGCTTAGGCTGCTGCCCCCGCGACCCGTCTTCGGCTAAGTGGAAGAAGATGGATGGATGGATGGATGAATCTTTTTTTTGTCTCTTTCCCCCCCACACATATCAGTCAGGTTGGTAGCAGGTTGAGTGATTCATCCGCCATCATGTCTCTATGCAAGGATCTTTCTTAAATGTCACATGATGCCAGCTGTTCCGCTAGCGTCATAACCGTTTTTATTTTTACCTTCTTGGGTTGTTCCTGCTGTCACGCAAGCGTAAAAATAAGCTAAACCCTATTAATCGTAGACAGCAAGGTAGGACACATGCAGCTCAGCTTTCAGGGTGTAAATGTCACTCTTTCTGTTATTGCTGACTTTGCCATATTGTACTGAGCAGCCAGGACAGACACCTGACCGACTGTGTGGCTAATATGCACCAGAGACCACCGTTAAAACACCGGTGGTCGTCCCTGTAAGACAGAAACGGCCTTTACCTTGTAGTGTACATTCTAAGGGTGTAACGGTACGTGTATTTGTATTGAACCGTTTCGGTACGGGGGTTTCGGTTCGGCACGTGGGTGTACCGAACGAGTTTGGAAGCAGAAGTCTTCACAAGCTGCTCTGCTTTCTGCCTCTGTCTGAGCAGTGAGCACCCAGCATTGTCCCGCCCACACAACCATCTGATTGGTTACATACAAAGCCAATCAGCAGTGCGTATTCACAGTGATGTAACAGCCAATCAGCAGTGCGTATTCAGAACACATGTCAATGCTTCAGCGTCGAGCAGAGATATTCGTTTAGCAGGGGAGCAGCGGTCTCTACCCAAATTATACTAAACACTTCCCAGTCACAACAACTATTACAAACATCACTATGAGACCGTTGACCTTCTAGAAACTTAAACTGCAGCTCAGCTAGCTCGCAGTATAGGCTTGAGGTGAAGGCTAATTAGCTTTTAGCGTAACGTTAACTCATTTTACTGGGTGCGTGCGTGTGTGTGTGTGTGTGTGTGTGTTAGGGGCAGCAAAGCCCTGTCTGTCTGTTATTTTATTGAACTCCATTGTGTTTAAGGATGAATAGTCTCTCCTATTGCAATTGTACTATTTTTCAGCTATAGTTACATTAATCATTAGTAATGTAGCAGCCTAGTTTTGAATAGCAGGGTCCCTGCTATCACATGTTGACAAAAATACAACATTTACATAATAAAAGTCAACTACAGGCTTCCCAAATGCTGTAATAAATTAAGCATGATGAATTGACATTAAACAGTTTCAATAGAAACTGTTTAATGTTCAACTTTTTATATGTAGAGAAAGCTTTTTTTTTTTTTTTTTAAATCAAAGCAACAACTGGAAGCAGTTTAATGTGGAATAACGTGGGCAGAATTATTATAGTGTTACCAATGTTAAAAGGATAAAGCCATTGTTTACAAATTGGTAAATAATAACCAAAAAATGTTTATTTTGTTGTTTTCTTACTGTAACGAAAATAAACCGAACCGTGACCTCTAAACCTAGGTACGTACCGAACCCAAATTTTTGTGTACCGTTACACCCCTAGTACATTCTGACATAATTATTTTTTGACATACTTGTACTGAGCAGCCAGGACATGTCTCATCACTCTGTCATTCAATTTCTGGTTTGATGATTTTTCTTTTTGATGTCACTGGTAGAGTTGTGTGGGGACTAGGATTGTACAGTATACCGGTACTAGTATAGTACGCCTCTAAAGAGTATGCTCTGACCCCCCCCCCCCCTTTTTTTTTTTTTTTTTTTACGGGCATGACTGCGCGTCTTCACATTACTGGTTTTACGAGTAGAAGAGCATGTTCAGCAGTGCACACACACAGAGTACTTACAAGCAGACAATGTCGACAGAAAAAGGATAAAGGACTCATTTTGGCCTAAAAAGTAAAGTTAAAGGTAAAACGCCCTTAGGAAGAGGTGCTTTAAGACAGTGGTCCCCAACCACCGGGCCGCAGAATAATTTTTTATAAAAAAAAATATATATATATATATTTTTATTTATTTTTTTATTTTTTTATTAAATCAGCATAAAAACACAATATACTCTTACAATTAGTGCACCAACCACAAAAGCCTCCCTTTTTCATGACAACGTCCCTTTTTCATGACAAAGAAGAAGAAAAAAAATAAAGGACTGTGGTTGTTTTTAAAGGGCTTTATAAATAAAGTTGATATGTTATGGTATCCTGTAACTACTTTGTATCACATCCATACCCAAATTTGTGGTATCATGCAAAACTAATGTAAACTATCAAACAGAAGAATAAGTGATTATTACATTTTAAAAGAAGTGTAAATAGAACATGTTAAAAGAGAAAGTAAACAGTAAATGAACAGGAAGATTAATAATGGATTTTAAAGCTTGTCCTTTAATAATGTTGACAAAATAATAGGTGTATAAATGACACAATATGTTACTGCATACGTCAGCAGACTAATTAGGAGCCTTTGTTTGTTTACTTACTACTAAAAGACAAGTTGTCTAGTATGTTCACTATTTTATTTAGGACTAAATTGCAAAAAGGAACATATGTTTAATGTACCCTAGGATTTTTTTGTTAAAATAAAGCCATAAATGCCATTTTTTTGTGGTCACCCTTATGAAGAAAAGTATCAAAGCATTGAAATATATTTTGGTACCGGGACAACCCTAGTGGGAACTAACATGAGATATCATCCTTTGAATACGCACTGGGCTAAAGTCACACGATATATCCTAAAGATGCATACTTGTTTTTGCCATAAATACTTGAATTGCTCAATCTGGAGGTTCCCCTGTTTAGTTTCAACACGCGGCTCAGGTGCGTCACCTCAGCTTGAACTTGCAGACAGGCTGCTGTGGTTGGACGTGAAGGCGCCACGCGTGTGCAACTGAGATATTTGGCCAGTGAGCTGATATGCAGCTAAAAGAGCAAAGTAAGGCCTGTTTCCACACATGCATTGGAGGGACTGTGTTGTCATTTCACACGTGCTGCAGACAACGCTGGGTTGTCCTTGTCTGACTGGTTCTCACCTACTGAATAACAACAACAAAAAGGGAAGGGGGTTAGGGGGGGGCCTGGGTATGACAACAGCACAGAACAGCTGTCATACAGATGTTTACTACATAGTGTTTCATTTGTATGCAACTGTTTGAACGTGGATCATTATCCACCCGTTTTTGTAGTTTAACATTAATATTGCTGTCCTAATGACCCGTGTTTTTTGTGTGTAGTGTTGTTACAAAAACAACCGACCTACAACATATTTATTCATAGACTAGGATGTAGGGCTGGGCGATACGGCCTTTTTTTAATATCTCGATATTTTTAGGCCATATCACGATACACCATATATATCTCCATATTTTGCCTTAGCCTTGAATGAACACTTGATGCATATAATGACAGCAGTATGATGATTCTATGTGTCTACATTCAAACATTCTTCTTCATACTGCATTAACATATGCTACTTTTAAACTTTCATGCTGAGAAAGAAACCACAACTAAGTCAATTGACCAAAACTGTATTTATTAAGCAGTAGCAGAAACATTCATGTCATTTCAAAACAAGTGCAAGATTGTCAGAAACATTTTAAAACAAAGCTATCAGTGCACTTTTGTGCATGATGTCACTAAGATGACATATATATAAATGATAAATGGGTTGTACTTGTATAGCGCTTTTCTACCTCCAAGGTACTCAAAGCGCTTTGACACTACTTCCACATTTACCCATTCACACACACATTCACACACTGATGGAGGGAGCTGCCATGCAAGGCACCAACCAGCACCCATCAGGAGCAAGGGTGAAGTGTCTTGCTCAGGACACAACGGACGTGACGAGGTTGGTACTAGGTGGGATTTGAACCAGGGACCCTCGGGTTGCGCACGGCCAATCTCCCACTGCACCACGCTATCAAAACAACACTAAATTAAAGTGTGTTTTTTGTACAGAACGCAACTACAATAGTTTAAAACAAATAAAGTGCACATTTTTGCATGATGTCACACAAGATATTTCAATGGGAGGCAAATAAAAATAAGCTGCATAATAATAAGTAAATCACATAATGTTTGTCCTTTGCTATGTGGTAGGTTTCTGTGGACGTTATCTCCTCCTGTTGTTCTATTTTTTTCATACGGTGTAGATGTGGAAATGGTTGCCTTGGCATTTTGTGGGTGTGGCACTGGACGGAGATGTTGACATGCGGAGTTTCAAACACTCTTAAATTTCAAGCGGGTGACTTTTAAATTGATGCTACATATTAGCAGTAATGCTACTTTTTGTAGCAACGCTTTTGCCACACACTTGACATATCACGGTTGTCTGTTCGACATCTTCCCGCTTGAAGCCGAACCACCGCCTGATGATGGACCCCTGCTGTTTATTAATTCTTCCTTAATTTGTTAACAGATTCGCACCTTCTATCGCTCGTGTTACCACTCGCACCACAACTAACGTTCCCCATGCCGCTACCTCTCTGCTCCGCGAGGGCGTATACGAGTGAGAAGAGCCTGTAGTGTAATGCCAGCAGCTAAAAGCAACTGCGTGAGAAGGTATACTCCAATATCACCATATAGTCATTTTCTATATTGTACAGAGACAAACCCTCGCCCAGTCCTACTTGGATGTTATGTTTGTTAGTTTTTATTCATTTAGTTGTGTATTGATACAATTTCACTTACTCTGTTAAAGGGGAACTGCCCTTTTTGGGGGAGTTTTGTCTACTCACAATTTTTACGTTAGATAAGACACATGTGCACCAACCCCAACCGCCCCAACCCCACCCACCTCAACTGACGCACGGAGGAGTTAGGGATGCATGGGATTCTGGGCATTTGTTCTGTTGTGTTTATATTGTGTTACTGTGCAGATGTTCTCCCAAAATGTGTTTGTCATTTTTGTTTGGCGTAGGTTCACGGTGTGGTGCATATTAGTAAGAGTGTTGAAGTTGTTTGTATCACAACTCTCAGTGTAACCTGTATGGCTGTTGACCAAGTATGCCTTGCAGTCGCTTGATCGTTGAGCCAGCAGCCGCAAAATAGATAGCATAGTAGTAAAGCGGACGCGACGACATGTTTTAGAGGACGTTTAAGGCATTGCCATCACGGCACGCCCTCAATATTAATTGTCCGGGTGAAAATCTGGGAATGTCATCCTGGGGAGATTACTGGGAGAGTCACTGAAATCAGGAAAACCTCCTGGAAAAATGGGGAGGTCGGCAAGTATGCAGCTGAGTGATGCAAGAGCCGCATGTGGCTCCCCGACCTCTGATGCATACTTGCCAACCCTCCCAGATTTTACGGGAGACTCCCGAAATTCAGCGCCTCTCCCGAAAACCTCCCGGGACAAATTTTCTCCCGAAAATCTCCCAAAATTCAGGCGGAGCTGGAGGCCAGGCCCCCTCCAGCTTCATGCGGACCGAAGCCTGTTTTCACGTCCGCTTTCCCACAGCACGTCTGCCCAATGATGTTATAACTGTAGAATGATCGAGGGCGAGTTCTTGGTTTCTTATGTGGGTTTATTGTTAGGCAATTTCATTAACGTCTTCCCAGCGTGGCAACAACACACAACAACAGCAATCCGTTTTCTTTTACCGTAAAGCAGCTTGTCTGCCGTAAACAGCATGGATTGATTGATTGATTGAAACTTTTATTAGTAGATTGCACAGTACAGTGAATATTACGTACAATTGACCACTAAATGGAAACACCCGAATACGTTTTTCAACTTGTTTAAGTCGGGGTCCATGTTAATCAATTCATGGTAATGTTTGACACTCTTAAACAGGACAATACCGCCATCTACTGTACATGTACATGGTTAGAAAAATAAGGATGGAAAATTCAACCCTTAACTCAAGAATGACTAGATGAGTGTTATGTGTGTGTAAATGTGTAGATAAATGAACACTGAAATTCAAGTATTTCTTTTATATATATATATATCTATATATATATATATATATATATATATATATATATATATATGTATATATATATATATATATATATATATATATATATATATATATATATATATATATATGTATGTATATATATATATATATATATATATATATATATATATATATATATATATATATATATATATATAGCTAGAATTCACTGAAAGTCAATAATTTCTTATATATATATATATATGAAATACTTGGTGAATCTCGCTGTAAATATACTCCACCCCTCTTAACCACGCCCCGAACCACACGCGCCCCCCACCCCCCGAAATCAGAGGTCTCAAGATTGGCAAGTATGCTCTGATGTAGACCAACTCACTCTCTCAATAGAACTGGTGGGCGTACCATCCTCCCGATTTTTTAAAAAATGCGCTAAAAAGACAAAATCAAGCTTGAAGCACTCAAAAGTTGCAGCCTTGATCAATACAAAGCATTTTCTTCTTCAGTCAACAAACTGTCAGTGGAAAAAAAAAAAACTGTCAACGGTTGAAAGTGTCCACCCCCCATGTCATTTGTGTGTGTTGTCACTATTCAGCCAACAACACTCTCGTGGAGTCTTCATCTGTGGTGGTGGCAAAGAAAAGGCCATCTTTGCACGGAAATGTATTCATACAAGCCTTGTGCTGTTCTTTTGTCTGTGGTACAGCTTGTGAGGAGAGACTATTGTTTATATGTGGCATGTATAAACCGTGTGTGTGTGTGTGTGTTTATGGGTGTGTGTATGACTGCTTAAGCCAGCAATGGAGGTCACAGTACAATATGGCGCCTTCCCTCTTGACAAGCAAACATGACCTTTGCTGCCTTGATCAAAACTGCTCTTCTTCTTTCGGTGACCTTGCCTTGTGTTTTTGTATTTGTAGAATTTGACTTCCTCCGTCAATAAATTCCGCAAGGAATGCACAGGGATGTTTCTACTGTGTATTGTAACACACAAGACAGCACTGTAAAGGTCACCCCTTCCCTGTCTGCAGGCCTTATAAGGCAGGGCCCCAGTTCTAAACTATCAAGAGGTGATGCCCCACTAAGGCATCAAGGGGGACGTCTGGCTTTCAATTAGACCGCTTTCATTTCAGGGGGGCTGTCACAGCGTTTGTGTTGCATTGGAGGTGCCTTAAGTAGCTGTCACGCCAAAGTCGTGCTGCGACTGACTTGCATTACGCTCTGAAAAGGAAACTTGGAAACTTTTGAGTTAGAGTGCTGAGTTAAGAGGGGCTATTGAGGCCTCTATGTTAGCTCTACAAAAATGCTAAAACGTTTGGCCACAATTGTAACAACATTAGAAAAGATACAACACAGGATGGGATGATGTTTTTTAAGAAAATTATCGCCGCTGCCCGACCACACCACCACAAATAGATAATAATAATGATAATGGATTAGATTTATATCGCGCTTTTCTATTGTTAGATACTCAAAGCGCTCACAGAGAAGTGGGAACCCATCATTCATTCACACATAGGTGGTGGTAAGCTACATATGTAGCCACAGCTGCCCTGGGGTAGACTGACGGAAGCGTGGCTGCCAGTTTGTGCCTACGGCCCCTCCGACCACCACCAATCATTCATTCATCATTTATTCACCGGTGTGAGCGGCACCGGGGGCAAAGGGTGAAGTGTCCTGCCCAAGGACACAACGGCAGCGACATTGATGTCCATAGGTGGGACGCGAACCTGCAACCCTCAGGTTTCTGGCACGGCCGCTCTACCCACTACGCCATGCTGCCTCAGATGCCTGACTTGTTCTAAACACTGTACCGTATTTCCTTGAATTGCCGCCGGGCCGCTAATTTATTTAAAACCTCTTCTCACTCCGGCGCTCTTTGCATGCGGTAAATTTAGGCCAGCGCTTATAAATTTGTGTGTGGTGTAAGGATACCGTCATGAAAAGCACGTTTGATAAAAAAAAAAGTTATTATGGTCTCACCTTTACTTATAAATGAAGTCCATGCGCAGCTCCTTATGATCAAAAGCATAGATAACTCGTTTATAGAAGTCTTCCTTATCTTCCTTCAGTTTTAAAAGTCTCTCCGTCTCGATGGAGATCTTCCTTTATTACCTCCTGCTTCGATTGAAAGTCCAGTTTAGAAAACTGTTTTATTTTAGATATGTAATCCTCCATGTTAAAAGTGCAAGCGAGAGGAAAAAATAAAGGATCGCTGCTCACTCTTGCTGCTTGTTGTCACTTCTTCTGCAGCCGAGTAGTCGCAAGAAGGATCACTAGCGCCCTCTACCACCAGGAGGCGGGAGTCATTTAATGACTCATATTTGACACACGCAGCTACGGTATATTAATAAAACATAGCTGCTTACTGTTCTTTTTAGCATATTCAATAGCTTGGACCTTAAATCCTACTGAATAGCTCTTAATCTTCTTCCCTTTATGGCATTTCAAATGATTGAAATCAGCCTCCTCCATTTTCAAAATGATGACAGGTGAAGTGTCACTCGTGACGTGACGACTTTGACTCCGCGGAAATTCTAGGCATATGCTAATTATTTGGCGAAACGAGTTTGACCCGGCGGAAATTCTAGACATGCGCTAATAAAAATAATATTTTGCGAAACGAGTTTGACCCGGCGTTAATCCTGAGCCGGCGGTAATGCTAAGCATGCGCTAATTATTTTGCGAAACGAGTTTGACCCGGCAGTAATTCTAGGCAGGTGCATACTTTATACCCGGCGGCAATTAAAGGAAATACGGTAGGTTGTTGTATATTGAAAAAACACTCAATACTTGGTGTAACAAAAGCTGACTTGTTTTTTAAGAAAAAAATAAAATTAAATCAAATTGTGATGGTCTCGCACCGTCGTCGTGCGGGTTCTCAGGACCACAAAGGAATGACATTCTGTCGAGCAGCTGTAGACTTCTTTTATTTTGCAATATTTAGGTCTCTTGCCGTTATTCCGCTCACTCTTCCGCTCCAGCTTTTCGGCTGGATGCGTCGTCTTCCTTGTGCTCTTTTCCTCTCGCGCTCAGCATTGGCTTCCTCCTGGCTCCTTCTCTCTCCATCCCCCACCCCCCCGATTTCCCCATTAATTTGAGCGAGGATGAAAGATTCGTGGACGAGGAAAGTGAGAGTGAAGGACTAGAAAAGAAAAAAAAAAGACGAGGGCAGTGGGAGTGATTCAGATGTTATTAGACACATTTACTAGGATCATTCTGTAAAATCCCTTATCTGCTTATTGTGTTACTAGTGTTTTAGTGAGATTATATGGTCGTACCTGTACAACTTGAAGGTCGGCCCCGCACCTTTCTTCAGCACCAGTCGACGGGTGGTGGCGATGCCCATCTCTGCCCTTCGCAAGGAACCTTCTTCGAAACACGATCTTTCGAAATGATCGCTGCATAATACACTGTACTTTGTGTGTGTGGTCCAATCCAACCGTGTTCGCTTGACCGCTTTGTTCCATAGTAAAGCTTGACTGTCATCTTTCAGGAATGTAAACAACGAAACACCGGCTGTGTTTGTGTTGCTAAAGGCGGCCGCAATACACCGCTTCCAACCTACAGCTTTTTTCTTTGACGTCTCCATTATTCATTAAACAAATTGCAAACGATTCAGCAACACAGATGTCCATAATACTGTGCAATTATGCGATGAAAATAGACGACTTACAGCTGGGAACGGTGCTGGAACAAAATGTCCTCTACAATGCGTGACATCACGCGCACGCGTCATCATACCGCAACGTTTTAGCATGATACTTTTGCGTGAAATTTAAAATTGCAATTTAGTAAACTAAAGCGGCCGTATTAGCATGTGTTGCAATGTTAATATTTCATCATTGATTTATAAACTATCAGACTGCGTGGTCGCTAGTAGTGGCTTTCAGTAGGCCTTTAACTTGTTAACAAAAACCTCTCTTTCATAAATAAATATAAAAAATATATATGAATGAGATGGATCCCCTCGACTAGGTCAATGGAAAAGTAGCTCGCCAGCTGAAAAAGTGTGGACACGCCTGGTCCAGAACTTTGTAAATTGTAAAGTGTGCAAAAGAGAGGCATGTAAGTTGAGGTTCTACTCCAGATGCAGATATTACCATCTTTGAAAGTAATAAAACAGCTAGAGGTTGCCTACAGCCGCAGCTGGTAATGCCAAACTTGTTTGCCCCGGCACTAATTTGACTTTGACTGGCAGTTGTTTGCCTTGCAGCGATAAGTAACTTCCGAGCCATTGGAAACATTTCCCATTTTTAACATTGCCACTCACTAGTTCTTCTGCTCTCCACTGTCAGCCAACAACTGATGGCTGCTCCTCGTCTACCTTCCTGCGATGGCGGCTCTCTGGCTGCCTTCCACCAGCTATGATTATAATGACCTTGGTGGGGCCCGGACTTGAAACCACTGGATTAAGAGGAAAGGAAAATGAGAGGAGGTTTCCATTTTGCCCTTGGCATAAAATTTAAGGGAAATTTTCTGGCAAAAATCCCCCCTACCTTCCCTCACACACACACACACACACCCGCCTGCTGAGATGGATGGTCATTGGGGTCTCTGGTCTATGTCGTTCGATCGCAGCTCAAGCGAATAATGATACACAAGCTTGAACTGGGACATGAATCCACACTGCGAGCTGTCACCGGGAGCACAGACACCGGCTTTTAAGGCATCCCTTCTCGTCGCCAGCCCCGTGCTGTGTTTTATTTGATGCTAACTGAAATCATTGCGGCTGATGAGGATTAACAGTCAGCGGGGTAAGGTTTAATAGGCCCGGTTTCACCAAAGTAGCTAGGACCCGAAGTTTGGATCAATACTGACACATAAATGTTAACCTTATTTGCTGCCGTAGACAAATGACGGAGCACACGCAGACATCCAACTGGTAACTTTTGGGGCTTTGTTACTTCAACTTGGAATGCACGTCTCTATCATGTTAGGTGTGGGCTGGTAATCCATTAGTCAATTAACCCACAATAAATGCATATACCGTATTTTTCCGACTATAAGTCGCAGTTTTTTCATAGTTTGTCCAGGGGTGCGACTTATACTCAGGAGCGACTTATGTGTGAAATTATTAACACATTACCGTAAAATATCTAATAATATTATGTAGCTCATTCACGTAAGAGACTAGACGTATAAGATTTCATGGGATTTATGGATTAGGAGTGAGAAATAGTTTGGTAAAGGTATAGCATGTTCTATATGTTATAGTTATTTGAATGACTCTTACCATAATATGTTAGGTTAACATAGCAGTTGCTTATTTATGCCTCATATAACCTACACTTATTCAGCCTGTTGTTCACTATTCTTTATTTTAAATTGCCTTTCAAATGTCTATTCTTGGTTTTGGATTTTATCAAATAAATTCCCTCCCCAAAATGCGACTTATACTCCAGTGCGACTTATATATGTTTTTTTCCTTCTTTATTATGCATTTTCGGCAGATGCGACTTATATTCCGCAGCGACATATACTCCGAAAAATACGGTACATGCAAGCAATAATGCATATAATCACGTGTCATCAAACATATTAACATTCTTCCCCTAGGGCAGACCTGGGAAAATTCCCAAATAGTTGTGATCAATTTAAAAAGTAAAAAGTAAATAATGGGGGTTTAAATGGAAACAAAATAGAAAAATGTTACAATAAGAATACAAATAAAAAGCAACAATGGGAATAAAAATATAACAGTAAAATAAGAATATAACTGGAGAAACTAAGCAGTAGTGACCATGTTATGAACAATTATTGTACTTTTATCGTTTTGCATCCCCTGTCATCCTAGTACCCCCCACCCCCTTCCCCAGAGAGGAGTTTTCGAGTCTAATATCAGATGTATCAGATTTTAGGTGGGTTTATTTTGTACCCTTTGCGTTCATTTTTCACTATTTGTTGCATTTTTGTTGCGTTTCACTTCATTGTAAAATATGTCGATCGAAAGGGGGTATGACGTGTTGTCAATATTCAGTGTTTTATCCTTCATAGAAAAAAAAATTCCACTATGTTTTTTAAGGCGGTCTGTCATAACGTTTTTGCATTCAATCAGACATTATTGTGAGGTTTTGTATTAGTGTTCCTAAAAATCGGATATACCGGCCCCCAGACACATTTTTTTCTCTAAATTCTGCCCGCCGAGTCAAAATAATTGCCCAGTTCTGCGCTAGAGGATGAAGTGTTTGAAACTCCGCATGTCAACATCTCTGTTCACTACCACACCAACAAAATGCCGAGGCAACCATTTCCACTGTATGAAAAAACATCAACAACAGAAGGAGATAATGTCCGCATGAACCTACCACATAGTGAAAGACACACACTATTTGATTTCTTATCATTTTTATTTGACACTTATTGAAATATCTTGTGTGACATCATGCACAAAAGTGCATTTTATTTGTTTTAAACTATTGTAATGGCGTTCTGTACAAAAAGTGCACTTTAATTTAGTGTTGTTTTGATATGTCATCTTAGTGACATCATGCACAAAAGTGCACTCATAGCTTGTTTTAACATGTCTCTGACAATCTTGCACTTTCTGTTTTAGAAATGACATGAATGTTTGTGCCACTGCTTAATAACTGTTTAATTAATTGGTCAATTGACGTAGTTGTGATTTCCCTCTCTGCATGTAAGTTTAAAAGTAGCATATATTAATGCAGTATGAGGAACAATGTTTGAATGTAGACACATAGAATCATCATCCTGCTGTGATTATATGCATTAAGTGTTCATTCAAGGCTAAAACAAAATATGGAGATATACAGTATATGGTGTATCGTGACATCATACTTGCTAACCCTCTCGGATTATCTGGGAGACTCCCGAAATTCAGCGCCTCTCCTGAAAACATCCCGGGACAAATTTTCTCCTGAAAATCTCCCGAAATTCAGGCGGAGCTGGAGGCCACGCCCCCTCCAGCTCCATGCGGACCTGAATGACGACAGCCTGTTTTCACGTCCGTTTTCCCACAATATAAACAGCGTGTCTGCCCAATGACGTTATAACTGTAGAATGATCGAGGGCGAGTTCTTGGTTTCTTATGTGGGTTTATTGTTAGGCAGTTTCATTAACAACACACGACAACAGCAGTCACATTTTCGTCTACCGTAAAGCAGTTCGTCTGCCGTAAAAAGCAATGTTGTGACACTTTTAAACAGGACAATACCGCCATCTACTGTACATGTACCACAACACTTCCAGGCAACACCTCCAGGCAACTTCAACCTTAATACCCTCCTCCATTCACATCCCATCTCCTCGGATTGTAAATAACCTAATGTAAATAATCAAATGTATTTCTAATGTATATACTTGTTCTTATGCTATCTGAACTCACTATGTTCCCCCTCCCGCTGTACATATCCTACTAAGTCACACCTACACAGTTTCAATGTCCATTTCTTGCAATTGTTGATGACTGAAGTACTGATATCAACCAAAGCTCCTCATCCCACGCCCCAATTGTAAATAATTTAAATAATTCAAATTGTATACTATGATGAATAACCCGGAAAAGGGTGGAGGGCCGTCTCCGGGTTGGGGAGGAGACCCTGCTCCAAGTGGAGGAGTTCAAGTACCTAGGAGTCTTGTTCACGAGTGAGGGAAGAGTGGATCGTGAGATCGACAGGCGGATCGGTGCGGCGTCTTCAGTAATGCGGACGTTGTACCGATCCGTTGTGGTGAAGAAGGAGCTGAGCCGGAAGGCAAAGCTCTCAATTTACCGTTCGATCTACGTTCCCATCCTCACCTATGGTCATGAGCTTTGGGTCATGACCGAAAGGATAAGATCACGGGTACAAGCGGCCCAAATGAGTTTCCTCCGCCGTGTGGCGGGTCTCTCCCTTAGAGATAGGGTGAGAAGCTCTGCCATCCGGGAGGAACTCAAAGTAAAGCCGCTGCTCCTTCACATCGAGAGGAGCCAGATGAGGTGGTTCGCGCATCTGGTCAGGATGCCACCCGAACGCCTCCCTAGGGAGGTGTTTAGGGCACGTCCAACTGGTAGGAGGCCAGGTGGAAGACCCAGGACACGTTGGGAAGACTATGTCTCCCGGCTGGCCTGGGAACGCCTCGGGATCCCCCGGGAAGAGCTACACGAAGTGGCTGGGGAGAGGGAAGTCTGGGTTTCCCTGCTTAGGCTGTTGCCCCCGCGACCCGACCTCGGATAAGCGGAAGATGATGGATGGATGGATGGATGGATGATGAATAACTTGTGTGATGACTGTATTATGTTGATAGTATATATTTGTACCATGAATTGATTAACGTGGACCCTGACTTAAACAAGTTGAAAAACTTATTGGGGTGTTACCTTTTAGTGGTCAATTGTACGGAATATGTACTGTACTGTGCTATATACTTAAAAATGTTTCAATCGATCGATCAATCATGCATATATGACAATAACATCTACGGCTTTTAGAGAGATTGCAGTGCACGACTGCGCACACAACAGCTGTAAATATACTCCTCCCCTCTTAATCACGCCCCACCTCCCGAAGGTCTCAAGGTTGGCAAATATGCGTGACATCGCCTAAAAATATCGAGATATTACAAAAAGGTCATATCGCCCAGCCCTACTATAGCAGTAAAAGAGATGTTTTTACCATGACTTGATTAATGTGGACCCCAACTTAAATAAGTTGAAAAACTTATTGGGGTGTTACCATTTAGTGGTCAATTGTACGGAATATGTACTGTACTGTGCAATCTACTAATAAAAGTATCAATCAATCAAAAAGCAACACCTAGAGACATGCTCGCCACAGGAAGGTGAAAAATGCTGGCAGACAGGTGGAGGGAATATTGATTTGCTATGCTCCACTAGGTGTTAGTTGTTTATCTTGTTTACAGTTAATCACTACAGTAACTCTGGTTGTTTGATTAAAATTCCCTCCCTAAATACAATTCATCGATGACGTCGTAAGAAAACCACATCTAACCTTTGAAGTCAAATGTCCCGCTTGCCATGCCAAACGTTGACTTTTTAGCGTGGTGTTGTAACCGGACGCCGCGAGTTGTCTGGTGTCATTTCCTCCCTCAACTTTCTAAGTGGTGTTAGTGTCACAAGACGGATGTTGCGCGCTGCGAACCACAGCAGCTCGGCCACATACTTACAGACTGCGCCAAGTGACAGCGGCGGCTCACGGTTGGCCGAGGTGCATGAAAGTCGCCGACGCTGCGCTGACTCAATGACTGCACGCTTGCTAACTTCCTCCTGCATTGACCACAGGCCAAACACCGCACACCTGCGATACATGACATGGCGTTCTATTAGCGACCATGCCTTATGTAGGTACGATGGACTAGTGCGGGGGTCAGCAACCCGCGGCTCTAGAGCCACATGCGGTTTTTAGCGGCGCCCTGGTGGCTCCGTGGAGCTTTTTCAAAAATGGGGGCGGAAAATGTTTTTTGTTTTAATGTGGTTTCTGTAGGACTGGGGTCCGCAACCCGCGGCTCTTTACTGCCGCCCGAGTGGCTCCCTGGAGCTTTTTCGAAAATATATGAAAATTGAAAAATATGGGGCTAAAAATATATTTATGTATTAATACTGTTTCTGTAGGAGAACAATCATGACACAAACCTCCGTAATTGTTAGAAATCCCACTGTTTATATTAAACATGCTTCACTGATGAGAGGATTTGGCGAGCGCCGGTTTGTCCTAATTTTGGCAGACCCATGAACTCACCGTAGTTTGTTTACAAGTACAACTTTCTCTGATGCTGCCACAGAAAGACGTGTTTTATTCCACTCCTTCTTTGTTTCATTTTGTGCACCAAACTTTTTATACTGTGCGTGGATGCACAAAGGTGAGCTTTGTTGATGTTATTGACCTGTTGGAGTGCTAATCAGTGCAATTGGTCAATGCAAGCTAACCGTCGCTAGCATGCTATTCAGGCCAGTTGTATGTATATTTTGCATCATTATGCCTCGTTTGTAGGTTTACTTGAGCTCATTTATTTTCCTTTACTTATGTCCTGTGTGTATTTAATTCCTATTTGCCTCATGACACATTATCTGTATGTAATGTCGGATGTATTTTTGTTCCAGACCACAGCAAACGTTACCCAGCAAAGATTGTAATAAATCCATTGGAACACACACATCTATTCCTTTGGCCATTCTAAGCCAGTAATTTCCAGGAGTTATCTCTCCCTCAGAGAAGTCTCCGTTTTACTATTGTTTTCCAATGTTGTGAAAATGTGTAGAATAAATATTAGCTTTCAACATTTCTGTTAACGAAAATTTGTGTCAGCAGACAGTAATTTTGATAGTAGGCAAATATAGACACTTATATCATGTGTTGCGTGCATTACAAAACTTATATAAGGCTTTTAACATTTTGTGGCTCCGGACAGATTTTTTTGTTGTATTTTTGGTCCAATGTGGCTCGTTCAACATTTTGGGTTGCCGACCCCTGCTGTAGGAGCACAAACACGACACAGACCTTCCTAATGGTTAGAAAGCCTACTGTTTAATATGTTTATGCGTCACAGATGAGAGTTTTTGGTGAGCGCCGTTTTCTCCTACTAATTTCAGCGGCCCTTGAACTCACCGTTGTGTGGGCTGTGACTCAACAGTTTTACGTGTGTAACTTTCTCCGACGCTGCCACAGAAAGACGTGTTTTATGCCACTCCTTCGTCTCATTTTGTCCACCAAATGTTTTATATTGTGCGTGAATGCACAAAGGTGAATTTTGATGATGTTATTGACTTGTGTGGAGTGCTAATCAAGAATATTTGGTCAGTGCATGACTGCAAACTAATCCACGTTAACATGCTATGTAGGCTAGCTGTCTGTACATATTGCATCATTATGCCTCGTTTGTAGGTATATTTGAGCTCCTTTAATTTCCTTTACTCATTCCCTCTGTGTATTTAGTTTATTTTTGTTTCATGACACACTATCTGTATGTAATATTGGCTACATTTCTGATAGTTGTTTGTGCGCCATGTTGTTCCAGACCACATCAAACATTACACATCTATACCTTTGGTAATTCTAAGACGGTCTTTTTCAGGAGTTATCTCACCCTCTGAGAAGTTTTAGTAATGTTTTCTAATGTTCTAAAAATCTGTAGAATAAATATTACATTTCAAAATTTCTGTCAACGGAGATTTGAGTCAGCCAGCGACACATAGTCATTTTGATAGTAGGGTAATATAGCTAAAAAGACACATCATGTGTTGTAATAAGATTAAAATAATATGCACCTTAGGAGGAGCTGCTCCAATTTCGTTGTTCTTTGAACCTGTTCATTGCAATAATGACAATAAAACTCTATTCTATTCTGTTGCCATCATTATAACACTCATATAAGTCTTCAAATTTTGTGCGGCTCCAGACCGATTACATTTTTGTATTTGTGGTCCAATATCTGTCTTTCAACATTTCGGGTGTCCGACCCTGGACAAGTGTGTTCAAGTATTGTGTGTTCAAGTATTTTTCTAATTAATCGAGTGTATGGATGTAACAATAACAAATGTCATATCACAGTTATTATGAACATATTAATCACAATTATTGTTATTATTGTGATGTTGATTGTGCTCAAAAAGTAGATAAACACACACTGTAATCTAAACCAAGTTTATTTTCATTGTTTAATTTTTTGGCAGGAAAAACATTATTGTTCTGGCCTAAGAAAAACCATAGTATTTTTGTTTGTGTGTTTAAAGGGCAACTACACTTTTCTTTGGAATTTTTTCGGAATAGCCCTAAAATCACGAGTGTCTCAAAAGGCTGCACAAGCCACAACGACATCCTCGTAGGGGCAAGGAAAAACTCTCAACCCGATTGAGATGCATAACGTTTAGTTTACATTGTATTCTTGTTTTCCTAGTTTATTGACTTGATATTTACCTAAGTGAATCAGACTTTGATGTGAAGGAATAGAACTTAAATCGACCTTCACCGCCCCGCTCGTCTCTTTTCATCTTGAAAGCACACGTGTGAGCTGGTGGGTAATGGAAATGCTTGTTGTCATGGGTTGTTTAGCTGCTTATTTTCAACAGTGCATCTGGGAGAGCATTTTTAATTTTGTCTTGAGGTGGAGAAACAGGCTTTTCATTGGACAAGGACAATATTTTGATTCCATATCAGTGTTTGCCACAGAACGGCTCTTTTATTTGTGGCAGCGGGGTCATGTCAGGCCGTGTCACGACGGCATCATATCATTTGCATTATTGGCTTTGCCGCATGTTATTTTTAAAGCTTTAAATTATTATAATTATTTATACTGTGTATTTAATGACCAATTTTTTTTAATATTATGCCTTATGAATAGAAATAGATCAAAAGATGCCAATTAAATCATCTATTTTACCTAGCCTTAATCATGTTGCTCTGTTTTTCACTTTTTTTTTTTGCTTATCACTTTTTTTTATTTCTACAATGTATTTATTTCTGTATGTTGTCCAAATTTGGGACATGATTTCCCCTGAGAGAGCATGAGGAGGTTGAGGTGGGCGAGGGTGTATATTGTAGGGTCCCAGAAGAGTTAGTGCTGCAAGGGTTTCTGGGTATTTGTTCTGTTGTGTTTTATGTTGTGTTACAGTGCGGATGATCACCCAAAATGTGTTTGTCATTCTTGTTTGGTGTGGGTTCACAGTGTGGCGCATATTTGCAAAAGTGTTAAAGTTGTTTGTGCGGCCACCCTCATTGGGACCTGTATGGCTGTTGACCAAGTATGCCTTGCATTCACTTGTGTGTGTGAAAAGCCGTAGATATTATGTGATAGGGCCGGCACGCAAAGGCAGTGCTTTTAAGGTTTATTGGCACTCTGTACTTCTCCCTACGTCCATGTACACAGCGGCGTTTTAAAAAGTCATACATTTTACTTTTTGAAACTGATACCGATAATTTCCGATATTTCATTTTAAAGCATTTATCAGACGATAATATCGGCAGCCCGATATTATCGTCTGGTCTCAACATTCTGTCCCAGCAACAGATCTTTGCGGGAATATCTCTGTCATGATCTGAGAGATCCCTTATAGAACGTAAAGGTTTTCCTCACGGCTCCAGCTCTGTCTGGTATCAATCAGAACCCCCAGCACCCTCCCTCCGTGCGGAATGGAAGTGCCTGAGTCTCGCTAACGATTTTTTTTTTTTTTCCTCTCCCTGCGTTGACAAGTCACAACATGGAGATCTACAGCTCGGAGAGCAGCCCTTTGGCTAAGCAGAGCCCCGCTCGCACTGAGTAATAGCAATCTCACAGGAGTAGCGAGCTTTCAGCTGGCAGCGTTTCATACGGAACAGCTCGCCGGTGCAGCTGGGAAAGACGGAGCAGAGAGCGATAGAGCGAGCTGGTGGTGGTGGCAGCAAGGAGAGAGAGAGAGAGAGAGAGGGAGGAAGTGGAGAGGAAGAGCTGTTAAGAGCTTTGGGCGGTTTCTCTGTTGTTGTACCACACAAGTGCATCCAGGCCCTGCAGGACAAGCCTTTAACAGGCATGAGGGATGGAGAGCATGAGAGAGGCGGAGGAGGCGGCGGAAGTGGAGGTGGTGCTGATAGTGGTCTTTTGGAGCCCAGGCCGGCCGGTCGTGCCAGACGGCCGCAATAAACAATCTTGTGATTTATTGCTGCACGTTCACGTTTCGCTCCTAGAAAGCCACTAAATTACTTTGTAGTGAAATAAAGGACAGCTTAAATCATCTAAGAGGAAAGAGTGGTTGGCCGGTGGGTTCGGATTCGTCTAGAATGCTGGTGTCAAACTCAAGGCCCGGGAGCCCTATATGGCCCGGCACATCGTTTTGTATCTCGGAAAAATATTCATTAATTAAGTACCGTATTTTTCGGAATATAAGTCGCAGTTTTTTTCATAGTATACTCCGGAGCGACTTATGTGTGAAATTATTAACATATTACGGTAAAATAGCAAATATTATTATCTCATTCACGTATGAGACTAGCCGGATGTCAGCAATCCTCACACACACACACACGTCAGTCAACCAATGAAAAGTCGGCGGAGAGGGTTCATGGCAGAAATGCATTGTGGGAAAAGAAGATGCTACAGCAATCATCACACACATGTCAACCAATGAAAATTCGGCAAAGGAGGGTCATGACAGAAGTGCATTGTGGGAAAGAAGACGCTACCTGCTACGGTACATTGGCGGCAACTTATGAAAACAAAGGGCTGAACAAAAATGGCACCGAAAAGGAAAGCATATACTGCAGGTTACAAGCTGGAAGTAGTGAAATACGCAGCAGGAAGAAAGTTTGGAGTAAACTCCATGCCTGCCATCATTCCTGGAGGCTTAACCAAAATCCTCCAGCCGCTTGACATCTCGGTGAATTGGAGCTTTAAGGCAGTCCTGCACAGCCTGTGGGAGCAGTGGATGATGGAAGGAGAGCAACCGGGAGAATGCGCCATGCAACTTTTCTGGATGTCATCGGATGGATGGACAAAGCATGGGCTTCAGTGACAACAGAAACCATCCTGTCCGGATTCAGAAAGGCTGGAATAATTGGAACTGCACCTGACGCTGACTCTGACGTAAGCGGCGTACCGATAGAAGAGGAAGCGGCACATTGTCTTCCTTTGGAGTTGGCAGAATTGTTTAGAAGCGACACTGAAAACGAAGATTCATGGGATTTAGCGAACAGGAGTGACAGATTGTTTGTTAAAGGTATAGCATGTTTTATATGTTATAGTTATTTGAATGACTAACTATAATATGTTAGGTTAACATATCAGGCACCTTCTCGGTTGGTTATTTATGTGTCATATAACAGTTCTCTGTTCTTAATTTATTTTAAATTGCCTTTCAAATGTCTGATCTTTGTTGGATTTTGTTTCATAAATTTACCCCAAAAATGCGACTTATACTCCAGTGCGACGTATATACATTTTTTTCCTTTTTTATGCATTTTCGGCAGGTGCGACTTATACTCCGGTGCGACTTATACTCCGAAAAATAAGGCACCTAGAGGCTTACTGAAATGAGATTTTCTCATTTAAACAGGGATAGCAGGTCCATTCTATGTGTCATACTTGATCATTTTGCGACATTGCCATATTTTTGCTGATAGGATTTAGTAGAGAACAACGACGATAACGTTTGCAACTTTTGGTCGCTAATAAAAAAGCCTTGCCTGTACCGGAAGTAGCAGACGATGTGCGCGTGACGTCACGGGTTGTGGAGCTCCTCACATCTGAACATTGTTTACAATCATGGCCACCAGCAGCGAGAGCAATTTGGACCGAGAAAGCGACGATTTCCCCATTAATTTGAGCGAGGACGAAAGATTCGTGGATGAGGATAGTGAAAGGGAAGGACTAGAAAAAAAAAAAGGCGAGGGCAGTGGGAGCAATTCAGATATTAGACACATTTACTAGGATAGTTATGGAAAATCCCTTATCTGCTCATTGTGTTACTAGTGTTTTAGTGAGATTATATGGTACCACGGGTGTGGTGACCGCCAGTATCTCTGAGGGAAGCCACGCAGCTGCAGGAGGACGCAAGCTCCGCTGATGTCTGCAGTAAGAGCCGACTCATTACGACAATTTTCTCACCGAAACCTGACGGTTGACGTGGTCAGGAACCATGTTCGCATGGCCGCTCTGTTCCATAGTAAAGCTTCACCTTCGGGAATGTAAACAATGAAACACCGGCTGTGTTTGTGTGGCTAAAGGTAGCCGCAATACACCGCTTCCCACCTTTTTTTTTTTTATGCATTATATATATATATATATATATATATATATATACACACACACACACACACACACCAAAAAGTTATATTTTGGTTTCATCTGACCACATGACATTCTCCCAATCCTCTGCTGTATCATCCATGTATCCATTTTGGTATAAACTCAACTGGTGGTGTTTGGAGGAAGAATAATACTGAGTTGCATCCCAAGAACACCAGACCTACTGTAAAGCATGGGGTTGGAAACATCATATTTTGGGGCTGTTTTTTTGCTAAGGGGACAGGACGATTGATCCGTGTTAAGGAAAGAATGAATGGGGCCATGTATCGTGAGATTTTGAGCCAAAACCTCCTTCCATCAGTGAGAGCTTTGAATGGTTGACCAAATACTTAATTTCCACCATAATTTACAAATAAATTCTTTAAAATTCCCACAATGTGAATTTCTGGATTTTTTTTTTCACATTCTGTCTCTCACAGTTGAAGTGTACCTATGATGAAAATTACAGACCTCTGTCATCATTTGAAGTGGGAGAACTTGCACAATCGCTGCCTGACTAAATACTTTTTTGCCCCACTGTGTATATATATATATATATATATATATATATATATATATATATATATATATATATGTGTGTGTGTGTGTGTATTATGCATGTGTATATGGTATATGTGTGTGTGTGTATATATATATATATATATGCGATGAGGTGGCAACTTGTCCAAGGTGTACCTCCCCTTCTGCCCGATTGTAGTTGAGTTAGGCACCAGCAACCCCCCCGATCCCAAAGGGGAATAAGCGGTAGAAATGGATATATATATATATATATATATATATATATATATATATATATATATATATATATATGCACTGCATGAAGTTGCATACCCTTTAAATGTTAATAGTATGCAATATAGCAACAAATAATATATTACCATAATTTCTGCATATTAATTTTGTTAGAATAAAAATAAATCAATATCTGATTGACTTATGGTTTCAAAGCAAGTTATCCATCAAATCGTACACTGTAAACAGGACAATAGATAATACTTTAAAATTACGATGTTTATTACAGCTTATTCATTTTAAAACTGTGAATGAAGAAAACTCTCCCACTGTTTTTACTATAAAATGTTGCCGACTACGCTGCCTTTTATTTTTTATGTAAAATGTACGGTTACTTTATGGTAACAAACTGTCAGCTCAGTTGCCAGAATTAAAAAAAATACCAGTAGTACTATTGTTTTTTTTTTACTGTAATATGTTGAACAAACTACCTTAAAATTTTACTGTAAGATTCTGGCAACTAAGCTTCCAGTATTTTGCCGTAAAATAACTTTGCCACCATTTTTAAATGGTATATAAACAGTGGGTATTGTTTTCTGTCTACTATGATATATTTTTAAAAATCTGTAGATTTTGCAAAATGAATATTGATGTTAAATATACAGATTTTTCTTTACAGTGTACATAAAAAAATATATTTAATAAAAAAATGCAAAGGCAAATTCATAAAATGTTTCACTTTCAAAATCGGCCCTCTGATGGCAGCCATAACTGCGAAGTGGCCCTCACTGAAAAGGACTTTGACACCCCTGGTCCAGAACATGCAGAGCACATCTCACCAATGTGTGAAATTGGCAAGTTTTGGCACCTTTTTTAATTTCTGAAACTTGTCACATGTTCACACGTACCACACATCAACTGTGCACGGAGCTGCTTGCTAAACACTGTTAATCAGCAATGTATACATTTCCAGCCTGCTAAAAATGGCTGCCGGCCAACATGTTGATCTTTGTCCCCCTTCGCTAAATGCACTCTGCTTGGCGTAGTGCTATAAGATGACCTCACTTCCTGTGTGGGTAGGCGAGGGCAGGAGGCATCTTGTGCACTCTCTGGTGCACAGCCTGCCTCTATTTAGCCTTTAAAGCGCTAACCCCCCCTCCCTCCATCTCCTCTCCTCCCAGCGTGTTTTTACATTGGCCAAGTCAAGAGGAAGCCATAGGCTAATGTCTTGAACTATCCCGACTAACATCTGTGCGCCTCCCGTAGTTTAACGGGTACAATGCGTACGGTTTTTTTGAATCGACGTGGGTTGGTAGCTACTCGGGGAAACACCATCACCTCTAAAAAGAGTGAAAGTGTTTGGCGGCCGTGCAAAAAAAAAAAAAAAAAATCCCGGAAAATTATCGACGTGATGTCATCTCCCCGAGAAAGCCTTTGTCGGTGAGGCGGGAGCGTTATTTCTGAGGTTGCAAATGTAGTTGGAATCATTCGGGGAGAACTAGGGAAGTCCAAGTGCATTTCAAGTTGTATTACACTGCAGGCCTAAAGGCTTTGTGTCGTCGTCAGAATGAGGAACTTGTGTAACCTTTTACCCTGGCTCACCCAGATGCCCGTCCCATACGGACCTGCGCCTATACCAGGCCTGGGCAATTATTTTGACTTGGGGCGGGGGACACATTGAGAGAATATTAGGGATGATGTTCCAAACCGGTTCTCCCGATTGTTCGATAAGAAAAGAACCCATCCATCCATTTTCTACCGCACATTCCCTTTTGGGGTCGCGGGGGGCGCTAGCGCCTATCTCAGCTACAATCGGGCGGAAGGCGGGGTACACCCTGGACAAGTCGCTACCTCATCGCAGGGCCAACACAGATAGACGGACAACATTCACACTAGGGCCAATTTAGTGTTGCCAATCAACCTATCCCTAGGTTCATGTCTTTGGAAGAAAATAACCTATTCTGTGGATTCGAATCCCTTTTTTGAGAACCAGTTCCCGTTATCGAAGCCACTATACCAGGGGTCGGCAACCCACAGCGCCACCCAAGTGGCTTCCTGGAGCTTTTTCAAGAATGTATGAAAATGGAAAAGATGGTGGACAAAAATTTTATTTTTGTTTTGATATTGTTTTTGTAAGACAGCAAACATGACTTGATTGGTACTTTTATTAGTAGATTGCACAGTACAGTACATATTCCGTACAATTGACCACTAAATGGTAACACCCCAATAAGTTTTTCAACTTGTTTAAGTCGGGGTCCACGTTAATCAATTCATGGTACAAATATATACTATCAACATAATACAGTCATCACACAAGTTAATCATCATAGTATGTACATTGAATTATTTACATTATTTATAATCCGGGGGGTGGGATGAGGAGCTTTGGTTGATATCAGAACTTCAGTCATCAACAATTGCATCAACAGAGAAATGTGGACATTGAAACAGTGTAGGTCTTATTTAGTAGGATATGTACAGCCAGCAGAGAACATAGAGTTCACATAGCATAAGAACAAGTATATACATTAGAAGTACATTTGAGTTGTTTATAATCTGGGGAGATGGGATGTGAATGGAGGAGGGTATTAGTAAAGTGTTGAAGTTGCCTGGAGGTGTTGTTTTAGAGCGGTTTGAAGGAAGGCACTTACTTTTATACCTGTTGGGAGTGCATTCCACATTGATGTGGCATAGAAAGAGAATGAGTTAAGACCTTTGTTAGATAGAAATCTGGGTTTAACGTGGTTTGTGGAGCTCCCCCTGGTGTTGTGGTTATGGCGGTCATTTACGTTAAGGAAGTAATTTGACATGTACTTCGGTATCAAGGAGGTGTAGTGGATTTTATAGACTAGGCTCAGTGCAAGTTGTTTTACTCTGTCCTCCACCCTGAGCCAGCCCACTTTGGAGAAGTGGGTTGAATTGAGGTGTGATCTGAGGTGGAGGTCTAAAAGTAACCGGATTAGCTTATTCTGGGATGTTTGGAGTCTAGATTTGAGGGTTTTGGAGGTGCTGGGGTACCAGGAGGTGCAAGCGTAATCGAAGAAGGGTTGAATGAGAGTTCCCGCTAGAATCCTCAAGGTGCTTTTGTTGACCAGAGAGGAGATTCTGTAGAGGAATCCCGTTCTTTGGTTGACCTTTTTGATCACCTTGGTTGCCATTTTATCACAGGAGAGATTAGCCTCTAGAATGGAACCTAGGTATGTGATCTCATCCTTCCTGGTGATAACAATGTCACCCACTTTTTTAGTGAAGTCACTAACTTTAAGAAGGTTGATGTGGGACCCAAATAGGATGGATTCCGTTTTACCTAAGTGTATGGATAGCTTGTTGTCAGCGAGCCAGGTGCAAATATTGAGGAGTTCAGCACTGAGGATTTGTTCCACCTGTGACTTGTCCTTGCCGGATACCAGCAGGGCCGAGTCATCCGCAAACAGGAACAATTCACAGTGGCACGCTGATGGCATGTCATTCACGTATATTAGGAACAGTAAAGGTCCTAGTATACTGCCTTGGGGGACTCCACAGCTTACTGAGAGGGGGGGGGGACATGGTGCCGTTCACCTCTACCACTTGTTTCCTCCCCTCCAAGTAAGATTGCATCCAGCTCCATGAGGTTTCGTCAAATCCGATTGCTCGGAGCTTATCCAACAGTATAGCGTGGTTAACTGTGTCAAAGGCCTTCTGAAGGTCCAGCATGACCATGCCGCAGTATTTTCCCGCGTCCACCTCATGTTTGATGTGGTCGCTCAGATAGAGAAGGCATGTGTCAGTGGAGTGGTTAGTTCTGAAGCCGGATTGGAATTTGTACATTAGTTTATTAGTAGCAAGGTATCTATCAACCTGTTCATAAACTATTTTCTCCATTACTTTCGAAACTGAACTGAGAATAGACGCAAACCTTCCTATTTGTTAGACATCACTCTGTTTGTATTAAACATGCTTCACTGATGATAGGATTTGACGAGAGTCGTTTTGTCCTACTAATTGTTTGCGTTCCTTGAACGCACCGTAGTTTTTTTTTTTTTACACGCACAACTTTTTTTCAGACGCTGCCACAGTAAGACGTGTTTTATGCCACTCCTTTGTCTCATTTTGTCCAACAAACGTTTCATGCTGTGCGTAAATTCACAAACGTGGCCTTTTTTGATGTTATTGCCTTGTGTGGAGTGCTAATCAGGCATAATTGGTCAGTGCATGACTGCAAGATAATCAATGCTAACATGCTATTTAGGTTAGCTGCATGTACATATTGCATCATCATGCCTTGTTTGTAGGTATATTTGAGCTCCTTTAATTTCCTTTACTTGTGTTCTCATTGCATTTAATTTATATTTGCATGTCTCATGACACATTATCTGTATCTTATATTGGCTGCATGTCTGATAGTTGTTTGTGTGCCATGTTGTTCCAGACCACAGCAAACATTACCTAGCTTGGCAAAGATAGTAATAAGTCCATTAGAAGAAGACGGCCTGCCAATTCCTTTAACTTAGAGCAGGGGTGTCCAGAGTTTTTCCACTGAGGGCCGCACACTGAAAAATCATAGCAAGCGGGGGCCATTTATTTTAAAAAACATTCCAATCTATGTATAAAAAAATATACCACTCAGGCTTGATCCCGGGACCCCAAAGGGTTTTGGTAAAAATAAAATGTTAACTGTGTCGTCATTCAGTATTATTATTTTTATTATTCAAGTTTTAAATCTTTAGATCAACATTAGGTCTATCTGTCAATATGACGTTTTTAAAGATTTAAGTTGTATGCTCTTTTTCTCAAAGAAAACCATGTTTTTTTAATGGAAAAAAGCACAAAATATGCAATATTTACACCCAATAACATTTTTAAGTAGAATATTTTTGATTATATAATAATTGGAGCTGGAAAAAGGTCAACAACTCATAGCACCATTGATTTTGATTCAATATTATTTTTTGTGCAATGACACTTAAAAACAAAACACACTGACCGAAAGGGGTCCTACTCATTAAAGTGTGAAAAAATATATATATATATTTTTAATGTTTACTTTTAACACAATTGTCTTGAGATCAACTTCAGATCTATTCGTCAATTATAAGTTTTTTTGTTGTTTATGTTTTTTGTTTTGTTTGTTTTAGGCCCTTTTTAAAAAACAGCTCAGTTTTTTATATGGAAAACACAAAATATGCAACATTTGCCCCCATAAATATCTCAAAGTGGAATATTGAATGTGACGTAATTGGAACCTTGAATTGGTCAATAATTTATAATTGATTTTTTAAAGAAAGAAACAGCCTGCATGGCAGCTTTGTGTTATCAGAGTATACATTGCAACATGTTCTTGTTACATTTCACCTGTTTGCGCTTTTCTACCACTTTTTATGTTTTGAATTTTTTCCAATAGTATTTTTAAAATGTGCCGTGGGGCCGGTAAAAAATTACCTGTGGGCCGCAAATTGCACACAGGCCGCACTTTGGACACCCCTGACTTAGACAAACCAATTTATACCTTTGGCCGTTTTAAGCCAGAAATTTCCAGGAGTGATCTCACTCTCAGAGAAGCCTCCATTTAACTAATGTTTTCTAATGTTACAAAAATGTGTAGAATAAATATTACATTTCAACATTTCTATCAACAAAGATTTGCGTCAGCCTGTGAAACACAGTCATTTTGATAGTTATACCATGTGTTGCCTTCACCATAAGAATTATAGCCATCCATCCATTTTCTACCGCTTACTCCCTTTGGGGTCGCGGGTGGCGCTGGAGCCTATCTCTATATAAGGCTTTAAATTTTTTGCGGCTCCAGAATAATTTTTTTTTGTACTTTTGGTCCAATAAGGCTCTGTCAACATTTTGGGTTGCCGACCTCTGCACTATACCGTATTTTCGCGACCATTAGTCGCACCATATTAAAAGGCGCCGTGCCGTGTCAGTTACGGGTGCTATTTCTGTATTTAATGTAGGGCTGGGCTATATGGCCTTTTATTAATATCTCGATATTCTTAGTCCATATCACGATACACCATATATATCTCCATATTTTGCCTTAGCCTTGAATGAACACTTGATGCATATAATCACAGCAGTATGATGATTCTATGTGTCTACATTCAAACATTCTTCTTCATACTGCATTCATATATGCTACTTTTAAACTTTCATGCAGAGAAGGGAACCACAAGTAAGTCAATTGAACACAAGTCTATTTATTAAGCAGTGGCATAAACATTCATGTCATTTCAAAACAGAAAGTGAAAGATTGTCAGAGACATTTTAAAACAAGCTATGAGTGCACTTTTGTGCATGATGTCACTAAGATGACGTATCAAAACAACACTAAATTAAAGTGCACTTTTTGTACAGAACGCCATTGCAATAGTATAAAACAAAGTGCACTTTTTGTGCATGATGTCACACAAGATATTTCAATAAGTCCATCCATCCATCTTCTTCCGCTTATCCGAGGTCGGGTCGCGGGGGCAGCAGCCTAAGCAGGGAAGCCCAGACTTCCCTCTCCCCAGCCACTTCGTCTAGCTCTTCCCGGGGGATCCCGAGGCGTTCCCAGGCCAGCCGGGAGACATAGTGTTCCCAACGTGTCCTGGGTCTTCCCCGTGGCCTCCTACCGGTTGGACGTGCCCTAAACACCTCCCTAGGGAGGCGTTCGGGTGGCATCCTGACCAGATGCCCGAACCACCTCATCTGGCTCCTCTCGATGTGGAGGAGCAGCGGCTTTACGTTGAGTTCCTCCCGGATGACAGAGCTTCTCACCCTATCTCTAAGGGAGAGACCCACCACACGGCGGAGGAAACTCATTTCGGCCGCTTGTACCCGTGATCTTATCCTTTCGGTCATGACCCAAAGCTCATGACCATAGGTGAGGATGGGAACGTAGATCGACCGGTAAATTGAGAGCTTTGCCTTCCGGCTCAGCTCCTTCTTCACCACAACAGATCGGTATAACGTCCGCATTACTGAAGACGCCGCACCGATCCGCCTGTCGATCTCACGATCCACTCTTCCCCCACTCGTGAACAAGACTCCTAGGTACTTGAACTCCTCCACTTGGGGCAGGGTCTCCTCCCCAACCCGGAGATGGCACCCCACCCTTTTCCGGGAGAGAACCATGGACTCGGATTTGGAGGTGCTGATTCTCATTCCGGCCGCTTCACTTCATTTCAATAAGTGTCAGATAAAAATGAGCTGCATGTCAAATAGTATATGTCCTACGGCGTTGATGTGAAAATGGTTGCTTGGGCATTTTGTGGGTGTGGCACTGAACAGAGATGTTGACATGCAGAGTTTCAAGCACTTTTCATTCTGTAGCGGGTGACTTTTCAAATGATGCTACAAATTAGCAGTGCTGCTACTTTTAGTAGCAACGCTTTTGCCGCATAATTGTTCAACATATTCCAGCTTAAAGCCAAACCACCGCCAGATGATGGACCCCCTGCTGATTTTCGTGGGAATTAATTCTTCCTCCATTTGTTACCAGATTCACACCTTCTCTCTCTCGTATCGCCACCCGCACCACTTCGTTAGCATCACAGCTAATGTTACCATGTCGCTACTTGCCTGCTCCACAGCTGCACACGTGACGCATGTGAGAAGGTGTGCTTGTTTTAAGTCTCTGTGAGAAGGAGAGACAAGAAAGAGTGAGAAACACATGTAGTGTAATGCCAGCAGCTAAAAGCAACTGCGTGAGAACGTATACTCCAATATCACCATATAGTTATTTTCTATATCGCACAGAGACAAACCTGCGATATATCGAGTATATCGATATATCGCCCAGCCCTAATTTAATGCATAAATAAGCCTTTTCTGAGCCAAGGGACATTTTTTTAATTGAAAAAATTCTGAGGGACGCCACCAGCAGAAAACATTAAAAAAATTAATCTCAGTAGCCGATATTGACAATAAAAAGTCGTTCTCGCAATTGTTGGATTGCGAGAATTCAGACCATAACCAACCATGCATCAATAACTCTTGTCTCATAGTAGGTGTACTGTCACTACCTGTCACATCACTGTGTGTCGTGTTTTACTTCTTGTCTTGCGCTCCTATTTTGGTGGCTTTTCCTTTTTTTTTGGTATTTTTCTGTAGCAGTTTCATGTCTTCCTTGATTGCTATTACTCGCACCTGCTTTGTTTTCGCAATCAAGACTCTTCAAGTTGTGGGGACGCAATCCCTCTTTGATTTAGGATTAAGCTGATGACATTTCGCTGTGGTCCCCTTTATTTCGTAAAGTATCTAAATACACGTTGGTACCACTTAGGTCGTCATTCTTTACCAGGGAAACGGGAAGTAGGGCTGGGTGATATGGCCTTTTATTAATATCTCAATATTTGTAGGCCATGTCACGATACATTATATTTATCTCCATATTTTTATGGTTCTATGTGTCTACTTTAAAATATTCTTCTTCGTACTGCATTGACATATGCTCATTTTAAACTTTCATGCAGAGAGGGAAATCACAACTAAGTCAATTGACCAAAAGTGTATTTATGAAACAGTTATTAAGCAGTGGCACAAACATTCATGTCATTTCAAAACAGAAAGTGCAAGATTGTCAGACATTTTGAAACAAGCTATTAGTGCACTTTTGTGCATGATGTCACGAAGATGACATATCATAACAAGACTAAATTAAAGTGCCCTTTTTGTACAGAACGCCACTACAATAGTTTAAAACAAATAAAGTGCACTTTTGTGCATGATGTCACACAAGATATTTCAATAAGTGTCAAATAAAACTGAGCTGCATAATAGGAAATCAAATAGTGTATGTCCTTCACTATGTGGTAGGTTATCTCCTTCTGCTGTCGACAATTTTTTTAATATGATGTTGATCTGGAAATTGTTTCTTCGGCATTTTGTGAGTGTGACACCGGCCGGAGATGTTGACATGCGGAGTTTCAAGCACTTCTCGAGCGGGTGACTTTTCAAATGTTGCTACTACTTTTTGTCGCAGCGCTTTTGCCGCATAATTGTTCAACATCTTCCCGCTTGAAGCCAAACCACCGACAGACGATGGACCCTGTGCTATTTTTCTTGGGAGTTAATTCTTCTTCCTTCATTTGTTACCAGATTTGCACCTTTTCTCTCTCTCGTATTACCGCTAGCACAACAGATAATGTTACCAGGCCGCTACCTCTCTGCTCCGCGAGGGCGTATACGTATGTGACGTATGTGGTGACAGTATATGACATATGTAAGAAGGTGCCCTTGTTTTATGTCTCTGTGAGAAGGAGAGACAAGAAAGAGTGAGAAGAGCCTGTAGTGTAATGCCAGCAGCTAAAAGCAACTGCGTGAGAACGTATACTCCAATATCACCATATAGTCATTTTCTATATCGCACAGAGACAGACCCGCGATATATCCAATATATCGATATATCGCCCAGCACTAGTTCACATCTATAGCGTCAGAAGGGTTAGGGTTAAGTTAACCCTAACCCATGGTGCCTAGGCAGAAACACACGCCATTCTTTGGTCGTCATTCTTTACCAAGGACACCCGACGCATGAAAAGGTGTCACCAGAGATGTTTGATAAGAAATTATCGAGTTCGAGCCTACTATCGAGTCCTCTTATCGAACCGATTCCTTATCGATTCTCTTATCGAGTCCAGATATTTGGTTTAACAAAAGCTCACTTGTATTATATAAGAAAATAATTTAATCTAATTAATATTGACTGTTACCTCCCTAAAAAAATAAAATAAAATAAATAAATATTGACTGTTGTTACCCAAAGTATATTAAGTGGGATTTTTCAGAAAAAACAATATACACAGTGACACAAAAACAAGCTGTCTCTGTGATCACTATAAGTGTATAAATAATAATATAGTGTTAAATAAAATCAGTCCCTTGGGCACAAAACTGAAAATAATCCAGCTCTCCAAAAACTGCACTTCTGCTACTATTTGACATAACTGTTTGTTATGATGCTTTGACATTTTTGCATTTTATTTCTTTATTGAAAGAAAATTCTGTGAAGAGAAAAGTTGTTTGCAAATGTGGTTACAATGCTAGTATATGAAAAGTTAAAGCTAAAAAAAGAAATACACTTTATTGAGTTAAAATTATTTCTTTATGAGCTAGGGAATATAACAACTAAACTACCCAGCGTGCAACGGGAGTGACGGGCATGCGCGGTAGCCCCGAAAAGTGTTGTTGCATGTCGTCACCCGGCAGTAAACGTCAAAAAAGTCAGCCAACACGCCTCCTCTGCATTATTTATAATTAAACTGACAACACATATAGTGTGATTTTGCTTTGTTTACAAGGAAAGAAAAACAAAAGTTAATAAAGGGGGATATGTTGTATATATATATGTATTTATGTATGTGCTGCGGTTGCTTTAACAAGGTTGCGACTGCTGCCGTAAAGGAGGTGCGTTGCTAGCCTGGTTGCTATGTTTCCGGTTGGTGGTAAAAGTGTTGCTCATGTGTTTGTACCCTGCTCAAATGTCTCAGGAAAGTTATTCATTGGATTATGTCTTTTGTTTTGAACTTTATTACACCTTGGAGCGCTTTTTCCCGTCCGTTGTTTTCCTGCTTTCGCTATCTGCGCCTAAAGACTGAGCTACGTGACGTCCTGTCTTGTGATGTCTCACCGAGCATTTCTGGTCGGGAAACGGATTCCGATAAAGAACCAACTTTTTTTCTTTACTATAGTGGTCTCGATAACGGGTACCGGTTATCAAAAAGGGGTTCGAGTCCGAGGACTCGGTTCTGTTCTTATCGAACAACCGGGAAAACCGGTTTCGAGTATCATCCCTAAGAGTGACTCACAAAAACGTGCGGTCTTCCCAGGTTTCAGCAGGGACTGTGCACCCAACTCTAATACAGAACCCACATGATGTTTCAAATGAGAGCCATGTTGGTTCAGACTGCCATGTCATTAATCCCCCTACTCGGCAGGGGCTTCCTCCAGAAGGTTTTGTAGATTAGCAGAAATCTCACTTAAAAAAACGCTCTGTGCAGCTTGCTTAAAGGCCTACTGAAATGAGATGTTCTTATTTAAACGGGTCCAGCAGGTCCATTTTATGTGTCATACTTCATCATTTCGCGATATCGCCATATTTTTGCTGAAAGGATTTAGTAGAGAACATCGACGATAAAGTTCGCAACTTTTGGTCGCTAATAAAAAAGCCTTGCCTGTACTGGAAGTAGCAGACGATGACGTCACCGGTGTGAGGGCTCCTCACATCCTCACATTGTTTATAATGGGAGCCTCCAGCAGCAAGAGCTATTCGGACCGAGAGAACGACAATTTCCCCATTAATTTGAGTGAGGATGAAAGATTTGTGGCTGAGGATATTGATAGCAAAGGACTAGAAAAAAATAAAGTTAAAAAATAAAGGCGATTGCATTGGGTGCGATTCAGATGTTTTTAGACACATTTACTAGGATAATTCTGGGAAATCTCTTATCTTTCTATTGTGTTGCCAGTGTTTTAGTGCGTTAAATAGTACCTGATAGTCGGGAAGTCACGGCAGCTGCATGGACGGCACAAGCTCCGCAGATCTCCGGTAAAAGGCGACTTTTTACCAGAATTTTCTCACCGAAACCTGCCGGTTGACAAGTGGTCGGGAACCATGTTCGCTTGACCGCTCTGATCCATAGTAAAGCTTCACCTCTGGGAATTTTAAACAAGGAAACACCGTGTGTTTGAGTGGCTTTAAGGCTAAAGCTTCCCACCTCCATCTTTCTACTTTGACTTCTCCATTATTAATTGAGCAAATTGCAAAAGATTCAGCAACACAGATGTCCAGAATACTGTGGAATTGAGCGATGAAAAGAGACGACTTTTAGCCTCAAGTGGTGCTGCGCTAATATGTCCCCTCCAACCCGAGACGTCATGCGCAGGCGTCATCATTCCGCAACGTTATCAACAAGGAACTCCACGGGAAATTTAAAATTGCAATTTAGTAAACTAAAGCGGCCGTATTGGCATGTGTTGCAATGTTAATATTTCATCATTGATATATAAACTATCAGACCGCGTGGTCGCTAGTAGTGGCTTTCAGCGGGCCTTAAAGACGACCGTCACTTCCTGTCTGGCCGTGTATAATTGTTTCAAAAGTCTGTTCTCGTCCTGTCGCGAGCGGCCCACCTTCAGCGCGCTATGACCTTGTCGCATCCAGCCGCTCGCAAATGAGATCATCAAGAGCGGAGACGAGAAGCTGACACGTCTCCTCCACCTACCTGCGGCTTTAAGTGATGGTTGTCATAGCAATCATTATGCCACGGAGGCGACTCGGCGGGTGAAGGATGGCTTTGAATGCGGCCGCCTCGGGTCGCAACCTGGTTATGGCAGGAAAGACTGAGCGGTTCTCTTTCTCAGTATGCAGAGAGTAAACAAGAACATACTGTATATGGCAGTGTCTTTTCACTCGGGCAGGTATCGGTGTGAGGGAGAGGGAGAGAGCAGCCCAACAATGCCCTTCTCATCAGCTGCTGTGGCCAGCATTTAACATGGAGATTGGAAACAGAATAAGCTCTCACTACCTCACCACCCACCTCCTGCCGTCCTCCATGGACCTGCATGTAAATGAGCCCAACAGTTAGCATTTCCTGCTGTGCCACAGCAATTTCTTTCTCTCTCTCTCTGTTTGGCCTGTTTTTTGTTTTTTTCCTCCCTTTTTCAGCTATTTTAAAATGTGCTAGGTAGCCTTTCCTTGGGGTAGAGACCGGGACAAATGCTGATTAGTGTTCTTGTCCTGGCGGACGCCGGCCAAATTGTTTACAGAGCAATGGGACGGCTTCTAAAAGACACCCATTTTAGTTCAGCATGTGCATTAGGTGTACAATTACTACGCCTGAGTAGGGCTGGGCGATGTATCGATATAGGCGATATATCGCGGGTTTGTTGATATAGAAAATGACCATATATATCTCCATATTTTGCCTTAGCCTTGAATGAACATAAAATCACAGCAGTATGATGATTCTATGTGTCTACATTCAAACATTCTTCTTCATACTGCATTCATATATGCTACTTTTAAACTTTCATGCAGAGAAGGGAACCACAACTAAGTCAATTGAACACAAGTGTATTTATTAAGCAGTGGCATAAACATTCATGTCATTTCAAAACAGAAAGTGAAAGATTGTCAGAGACATTTTAAAACAAGCTATGAGTGCACTTTTGTGCATGATGTCACTAAGATGACATATCAAAACAACACTAAATTAAAGTGCACTTTTTGTACAGAACGCCATTACAATAGTTTAAAACAAATAAAGTGCACCTTTTGTGCATGACGTCACACAAGATATTTCAATAAGTGTCAGATAAAAATGAGCTGCATGTCAAATAGTGTATGTCCTACGGTGTTGATGTGAAAATGGTTGCTTGGGCATTTTGTGGGTGTGGCACTGAACGGAGATGTTGACATGCAGAGTTTCAAGCACTTTTCATTCTGTAGCGGGTGACTTTTCAAATGATGCTACAAATTAGCAGTGCTGCTACTTTTAGTAGCAACGCTTTTGCCGCATAATTGTTCAACATATTCCAGCTTAAAGCCAAACCACCGCCAGATGATGGACCCCCTGCTGATTTTCGTGGGAATTAATTCTTCCTCCATTTGTTACCAGATTCATACCTTCTCTCTCTCGTATCGCCACCCGCACCACTTCGTTAGCATCACAGCTAATGTTACCATGTCGCTACCTGGCTGCTCCACAGCTGCACACGTGACGCATGTGAGATGGTCTCTACCTCCGTCGCCTTGGGGTAGAGACCGGGACAAATGCTGATTAGTGTTCTTGTCCTGGCGGACGCCGGGCAAATAGTTGTCAGAGCAATGGGACCGCTTCTAAAAGACACCCATTTTAGTTCAGCATGTGCATTAGGTGTACAATTACTACGCCTGAGTAGGGCTGGGCGATGTATCGATATAGGCGATATATCGCGGGTTTGTTGATATAGAAAATGACTATATTGTGATATTGGAGTATTCGTTCTTATGCAGTTAATTTTAGCTGCGGGCATTACACTACATCAGGGGTCAGCAACCTTTTTGAAAGCAAGAGCTACTTCTTGGGTACTGATTAATGCCAAGGGCTACCAGTTTGATACACACTTAAATAAATTAACAGAAATAGCCAATTTGCTCAATTTACCTTTAATAAATAAATCTGTATGTATAAAAAAATGGGTATCTGTGTCTGTCATTCCGTCATACATTTTTTTTTTTCCTTTTACGGAAGGTTTTCTGAGAATAAATGATGAAAAAAACACTTAATTGAACAGTTTAAAAGAGAAGAAAATACGAAAAAAAAGAACATTTAATTTTGAAACATAGTTTATTTTCAATTTCGACTCTTTGAAATTCAAAATTTAACTGAAAAAACTGAAGAGAAAAAATAATTTATGGAACAAAATTAGTAATTTTTCCTGATTAAGATTTATTTTAGAATTTTGATGACATATTTTAAATAGGTTAAAATCCAATTTGCACTTTGTTAGATTATATAACAAATCGGACCAAGCTATATTTCTGTCAAAGACAAATCAATTTTTCTTCTACATTTTCCAGAACAAGAAATTTAAATGAAATTCAAAAGACTTTGAAATAAAATTAAAATTGGATTCTACAGATTTTCTAGATTTGCCAGAATAATTTTTTTGAGTTTTAATCCTAATAAGTTTGAAGAAATATTTCACAAATAATCTTGGTCGAAATAACAGAACCTAAAATGAAGATTTAAATTAAAATGTATTTATTATTCTTTGGGCTTCACGGTGGAAGAGGGGTTAGTGCGTTTGCCTCACAATACGAAGGTCCTGCAGTCCTGGGTTCAAATCCAGGCTCGGGATCTTTCTGTGTGGAGTTTGCATGTTCTCTCCGTGAATGCGTGGGTTCCCTCCGGGTACTCCGGCTTCCTCCCACTTCCAAAGACATGCACCTGGGGATAGGCCCCTCCCACCTCCAAAGACATGCACCTGGGGATAGGCCCCTCCCACCTCCAAAGACATGCACCTGGGGATAGGTTGATTGGCAACACTAAAATTGGCCCTAGTGTGTGAATGTGAGAGTGAATGTTGTCTGTCTATCCGTGTTGGCCCTGCGATGAGGTGGCGACTTGTCCAGGGTGTACCCCGCCTTCCGCCCGATTGTAGCTGAGATAGGCGCCAGCGCCCCCCGCGACCCCGAAAGGGAATAAGCGGTAGAAAATGGATGGATGGATGGATTATTATTCTTTACAAAAAAATAAAAAATACTTCAACGTTGACTTAAATTGTCAGGAAAGAAGAGGAATACATTTAATAGGTAAAAAGGTGTGTTTAAAAATATGTATTTTTTCTCTAAAATTGTCTTTCTGAAAGTTATAAAAAGCAAAGTAAAACAATTTATGAATTTGTTTAAACAAGTGAAGACAAAGTAATTAAAATATTTTCTTGGATTTTCAAATTCTATTTGAGTTTTGTCTCTCTTAGAATTAAAAATGTCGAGCAAATTGAGACCAGCTTGCTAGTAAATAAATCAAAAAAAAAAAAAATAGAGGAAGCTCATTGGTAAGTGCTGCTATTTGAGTTATTTTTAGAACAGGCCAGCGGGCTACTCATCTGGTCCTTACGGGCACCGTGTTGGTGACCCCTGCACTACAGGCTCTTCCCACTCCTTCTTGTGTCTCCTTCTTACACACGTCATGTCATACATCACATAAGTATACGCCCTGGCGGAGCAGAGAGGTAACAGCATGGGTAACGTTAGCTGTAATGCTAGCGAAGCCGTACGAGTGGTAATACGAGAGAAAGAAGGTGCGGATCTGGTAAAAAAAAAATGAAGGAAGAATTTATTCCAAAGAAAAACAGCAGGGGGTCTATTGTCTGGCGGTGGTTTGGCTTCAAGCGGGAATATGTGTAATAGACAACTTTAATTTGTCAAGTGTGGGACAAAAAGTAGCAATACTGCTAATATGTAGCATCATTTGAAAAGTCACCTGCTAGAGAATGAAGAGTGATTACTCCGCATGTCAACATCTCCATTCGGTGCCACACGCCCACACCATCAAAACGCCGAGGCAAACATTTCAGATCAACACCTTTTTGAAAAAAAAAAACAGTAAACCACAAAAGATATAATTTCCGCAGGAACCTACCACATAGTGAAGGACATACACTATTTAATTTCCTATTATGCAGCTTAGTGTTATTTGACAGTTATTGAAATATCTTCTGTGACATCATGCACAAAAGTGCACTTTAAATGTTTTAAACTATTGTAGTGGCGTTCTGTACAAAAAGTGCACTTTAATTTATAGTTGTTTTTTTTTATGTCATCTTAGTGACATGCACAAAAGTGCACTCATAGCTTGTTTTAAAATGTCTCTGACAATCTTGCACTTTCTGTTTTGGAAATGACATGAATGTTTGTGCCCATCAACTGTTTAATAAATACACTCTTAGTTGTGATTTTCTTCTCTGCATGAAAGTTTAAAAGTAGCATATATGAATGCAGTATGAAGAAGAATGTTTGAATGTAGACACATAGAATCATCATACTGCTGTGATTATATGCATCAAGTGTTCATTCAAGGCTAAGGCCAAATATGGACATATATATGGTGTATCGTGACATGGCCTAAAAATATCGAGATATTAATAAAAGGTTATATCGCCCAGGCCTAATTCCAGATATACAAGCAGACAGCCATCTACAAAATATACAAATATTAAGAGAATACTGGCGGGTTTTAAGAAGAGAGTCCAAGTGGAGCAACAGCGCGAAGCAAGTGTGACGTCACGCTCGCTGCATCAGGCCACAGAAGTAGGGTCTCTAAATATCTGGAATAACATCAGAAGAAGATGGTAGATTGGTGGCTCGTTGTTTTTAATAAAGAAAAGTAATTAAAAATCTACAGAAACTTGAAAACTATCAACAAAGTATATTGTACAATAAGCAGTGACAAATTAAAAATATAGCAAAAAAAATGTAAAAACCGTTAACATTAATGAAAATGTATTTGATTTAAATTTATGTACACATTTTTGAGCCTCTTTACAGAAAATCATATAATTGCAAATTATTTGATGACGACACGGTGACCGCGCCCCCACCACCACAGGAATCTTGGTAGTCTAGGGCAGTGGTTCTCAACCTTTTTTTTAGTAATGTACCCCTTGTGAATATTGTTTTAATTCAAGTACCCCCTAATCAGAGCAAAGCATTTTTGGTTGAAAAAAAGAGATAAAGAAGTAAAATACAGCACTTTGCATCAGTTTGTGATTTATTAAATTGTATAACAGTGCAAAATATTGCTCATTTGTAGTGGTCTTTCTTGAACTATTTGGAAAAAAAAAATACAAATACCTAAAAACTTGTTGAAAAATAAACAAGTGATTCAATTATAAATGCAAATTTCTCCACATAGAAGTAATCATCAACTTAAAGTGCCCTCTTTGGGGATTGTAATAGAGATCCATCTGGATTCATCAACTTACTTCTAAACATTTCTTCACAAAAAAAGACATCTTTAACATCAATATTTATGGAACATGTCCACAAAAAATCTAGCTGTCAACACTGAATATTATATTGTTGCATTTCTTTATTATTGAATAATACTTCAACAAAATATATTTTGTTGAAGTATTATTCAATAAATATATTTATAAAGGATTTTTGAATTACTGCTATTTTTAGAAGATTTTTTAAAAAATCTCACGTCCCCCTTGGCATACCTTCAAGTACCCTCAGGGGTACGCGTACCCCCATTTGAGAACCACTGGTCTAGGAGAAACCCTAGTTTGGGAATGTTTTTTGTTAGGCGTTTTTGCCTTTAGCAGGCAGAAACGCAGTCAACTCAATGGAACATTACCACTTGCTAGAAACATGTTTGTGGCCACACGACTCCCCTAAACATGAAGGAAGCCATAGAGAATGACCTCACTACACCACGACATACACTTCCTATCCCCTCGGGTGGACTGGCAGCTATAAGAGCCGACAGTCCCTTTTCGCCAGTATAGCAATTTCCAAACAATACATGAACGCCTCACACACGCCCACCTTCCACCCTCCTACTCTCTCTCTCTGTCTTTCTTCTCTTCCACAGACACACAATCACCTCCGTGAGACGCTTCGGCATGCCAGAAAACTACACAGCAGGGTGATGGCCTGTTCTTTTCACACTTTTTTCCCCCGTATTTCTCCAAAAGAATTGCAGCCTGTCTTCCGGAGATTGCTACTATGACACCTGTGTGTCATCTGTGAATGAATTAGGATGCTTTTTCCCCAACGCCGTTTTTGTGTATTTAATTAGATTAGATTAGATAGTACTTTTATTCCGTCAGGAGAGTTCCTTCAGGAAAATTAAAATTTTCAGCACAATATAGGCGCCAGCGCCCCCCGCGACCCCGAAAGGGAATAAGCGGTAGAAAATGGATGGATGGATGGAAGCACAATCCCATTCAAGATCAGACAAACATTACAGGGAGACAGAATAGGATGGCTGACGGGTCTGCCGGCTTCCAGCGCCCCTTACAAAAAAGGTGAGATACAGGTAAACAAGGGTGGGGGGGGGGATGGGAGAAAAAAATAGAAGATTAAAATAAAAATAAAAATCGGTCTTAACCTAGGCCCTGGAGTGGGGATGCAGACTGAGGCCAAGGGAAAAAAACAACTCATAGCCATAGTACACATCCCTCTTACATGTGTGTAAGAGGGAAACATCAAACATCAAAGAACACAGAGGACATTAAAGACATTAAAGCAGCAGATACAACCAGACACTTCTACATACAGCTATGAATAAAAAGTAAAAGAAACATATCCACTGTGGTGGCCTCTGCGGTGTTCCACGTCATCGTCCGCTGGGGTGGAGGGAGCATGGCCAGAGACAGAAGCAGACCCAACAAAGCAACCAAGACAGCCGACTCCACTCTCGGCCAATGTCCAGTCCGTGGTTGTCTCTGCATGCGAAGTCGGTCTTTTTGTCCTTCGGCGGAGATGAAATGGAATCTGTTGTGTAGACAAAATCAATCATGGTTTGCATAAATGAGCGTAGTTGTATTTAAATGTCCGTTCAGCTGTTTAAAAGACAGGATGTGACATGTAAACTTGTTGTACTGGTCCAGACAGCATTTGAGTTATGTTTTCTTCATGTGAAACTAGTACCATTGTTTCCCACACACCGGAAATCAAATTGTGACGGTCATGCCGCATCAAAACAACGTCATTATATAATTTGCATAATTGGCTATGCGATTAATCACATTTTGTTCAGTAAACCCAAAATCAATCGTGATTAATCGCAAATATTTATTTTCATTAGGGCTGCAACTAGGGTTGGGTATCGAGTATCGATTGGAACCGGGACTATATTTGCATATAACGAGATTAAGAACGCTAACTTAAGCTGCGGTAGTGGGAACAAATATGGGATAAAAAAGAAATTGCACAATAGGTAATAAAGAAAAGAAAAAGAAGAATTGAAATAAACAGACTGCTATCTACTAAAAATGGCAATCCTGTACAATATACAAAATACTGTACAATATACAGAGCAAGACAAGAGTACCGGAGTAATGAATAACAATCTGTGTTGGATGTATTGCACTCGAAGGGTAATATTGCACAGTAGGGTATTAGGGTAGGATATTGTATAGGGGTGAATCGTTTATTATAAGTTAGAGTTCAACATGGTGACAGCTTTGGGAAAGAAGCTGTCTCTGACCCTGTTTGTTCTGGCTCTGATGCACCTGTATCGCCGGCCCGATGGTAGCAGGTCCAACAGGTGAAAACCACGGTGTGTGCTGTCCCTGGTGATGCTTCTTGCTCTGTTGAGGCAACGGGAGTTGTGTACATCCTTCAGGGAGGGGAGGAGGTAGCCAATGATTTTTTTTATGACCCTCTGAATCCCCTTTTTGTCTGCTTCAGTGCGGCTGGCGTACCACGCTGTTATGCAGTACGTCAGCAGACTCTCGACAGCCGAGCGATAGAAGGTCACCATCAGCTGCCTCTCCAGTCTGTTCTTCCACTGCTGCATGACAATGTTTTAACCTTCCTCATTCATTAATCAAATGTAATATTGAGCCTGCTAATTATTCTGTAATTGAGGACACAACCAGAACATGTTATGAAAGAATTTACACAATATTTCAGCCAGCCAGAAACCCACACACACATACTGGTTATCATTTGGAATGGGGACCGAGTTTTTGATCATGACTTGTGGGGACCAGCCTTTCTACAGGTTGTGGAGGCATAAACAAATGAGGTAAAATGTCCACTGCCCAGTTAACTCATACACGTCTTTAAATCTCTGGATTGATGAAGTAATGTGCTGATCATTCTTACTGGGGGCCCTGGGGAAAAAGAATAATATGGTTCTTGGGGACCAAATTTGAATAATTTTGCATAATTCACACCAATGTGTACGTGACTACTGAGGACCATTTATTTTTTTTTAAAAAGTTCAAATTAAATATGACATGATGCAAATGTCTCACACTCAAACTAACCAGTAAACATGTTTTATGGGCCAAAGCTTAAAAATCACTTATGCATCTTCAGAATGGATCTGACTATCATTTAAAAATGTTTCCCATTAGGGGACCTGTTGTTTTGTCCCCATACCATCTGTGGTCCCCTAAAGGTGACTGTGTAAACAGAGCGATGTCCCCATTAAGTGAGCATTGCCAGAACACACACACACACACACACACACACACACACACACACATTCCTAAACTGATGTACTAGCATTACTTTAGCTGCAAATATGACAGAATAGGATTACAAAACATCTCTAACACAGCATGATCTTAATGTGAGACATGTTTATTTTGTTAATGTCAGGGTTTCCCCTCAATTGCTAAACTACCTGTGGCGGTGGGGGCGTGGTCGATATGACATCATCGCATGGTTTGCAATGTCGTATATTCTTTAAAAACGCAGAACAATTTGAATACACGTTCAAAACACGTTCAATCCTGGGCTCTAGATCTTTCTGTGTGGAGTTTGCATGTTCTCCCTGTGACTGCGTGGGTTCCCTCCGGGTACTCCGGCTTCCTCCCACCTCCAAAGACATGCACCTGGGGATAGGCCCCTCCCACCTCCAAAGACATGCACCTGGGGATAGGCCCCTCCCACCTCCAAAGACATGCACCTGGGAATAGGCCCCTCCCACCTCCAAAGACATGCATCTGGGTATAGGCCCCTCCCACCTCCAAAGACATGCACCTGGGGATAGGCCCCTCCCACCTCCAAAGACATGCACCTGGGGATAGGCCCCTCCCACCTCCAAAGACATGCACCTGGGGATAGGCCCCTCCCACCTCCAAAGGCATGCACCTGGGGATAGGTTGATTGGCAACACTAAATGGTCCCTAGTGTGTGAATGTTGTCTATCTTTGTTGGCCCTAATGAGGTGGTGACTTGTCCTGGGTGTACCCTGCCTTCCGCCCGATTGTAGCTGAGATAGGCACCAGCGACCCCAAAAAAAAGGAATAAGCGGTTGAAAATGGATGGATGAAATTTCATACCAACCTACCAACAGGTTGACATTTATGAGAAAGGAATCTTTAAATCCACCAAATCCCTCTCAATATCCTATTATTCAAATGTGATTAAAGGGTTGCATCTTGAATATGTGAGATAATCTCATCATACACACAGAGGTCAAGACCAAAATGATGCCACAAATGTGAATTCCTCAGCCATAAAGGGCGCGCTAAATATGCTAAGCATAACGCCGCAATAAATTTAGCTTAAAACACTTTTTAAAAATATTTAAAGAATGTGATTCTTGAAAGTTCCTCTCTCTCCACAGCCCGTGCAGACTGACCTAGGGTAGCAACTGGGTGGCTGAAGAGTAGTTTCAAACTTTACAGCCTGCGACCTAACATTAATGAACAAAAACTGCTTTGACATTATAACTAATAACTAATTAATTAATAAGAATAAACAACAGGTTATTACTTACAATAATAATCTTGAGTACTCTTAACAGTCATAAAACACTTAGGCAACCATAAGAACATTGCACGTTTTTTTAAGACACTGGTATTATAAGGACTAAAAATACTGCGGTATTAGTTTTGGTCAATATCGCCCAGCCCTAGTCTGTCATGTAGAGCAGTGTTTTTCAACCACTGTGCCGCGGCACACTCATGAGATGCAGTGTGGTGTGCCGTGGGAGATTATCCAGTTTCACCTATTTGGGTTACAAATATTTTTTGCAAACCTGTAATTATAGTCTGCAAATAATGTGTTGTTGTTGAGTGTCTGTACTATCTCGAGGACTGCAGACATACCACGTTATTCTCTTCCATATCAGTAGGTGGCAGTCGGTAGCTAATTGCTTTGTAGATGTCGGAAACAGCGGGAAGCAGTGTGTAGGTAAAAATGTGTCTAATGCTTTAAACACAAATACCGTATTTTTCAGGGTTTAAGTCGCAGCCGCCGAAAATGCATAATTAAGAAGGAAAAAAACATAAGTCGCACTGGAGTATAAGTCGCGTTTTTTGGGGGGAAATTTATTTGATAAAACCCAACAGCAAGAATAGACATTTGAAAGTCAATTAAAAATAAATAAAGAATAGTGAACAACAGGCTGAATAAGTGTAGGTTATATGAGGCATAAATAAGCAACTGCTATGTTAACCTAACATATTATGGTAAGAGTCATTCAAATAACTACAACATATAGAACATGCTATACCTTTACCAAACTATCTCTCACTCCTAATCCATAAATCCCATGAAATCTTATACGTCTAGTCTCTTACCTGAATGAGCTAAATAATATTATTTGATATTTTACGGTAACGTGTTAATAATTTAACACATAAGTCGCTCCTGAGTACAAGTCGCACCACCGACCAAACTATGAAAAAAACTGTGACATATAGTCCGAAAAATACGGTAAACTGAAGGTGTGTGCCCCCAAGAAAAGGCGGTATAGCTCGGTTGGTAAAGCGGCCGTGCCAGCAACTTGAGGGTTGCAGGTTCGATCCCCGCTTCCGCCATCCTAGTCACTGCCGTTGTGTCCTTGGGCAAGACACTTTACCCACCTGCTCCCAGTGCCACCCACACTGGTTTAAATGTAACTTAGATATTGGGTTTCACTATGTAAAGCGCTTTGAGTCACTAGAGAAATAGCGCTATACAAATATAATTCACTTCACTTCACTTGAAGCTTAGGAAAGGCTATACAGAACAAAACTAAAACTGAACTGCCCTACAAAGTAAACAAAAACAGAATGCTGGACGACAGCAAAGACTTACTGTAGAGCAAACACAAAGTACATCCGAACATGACATGACAATCAACAATGTTCCCACAAAGACGGATAAACACAACTGAAATATTCTTGATTGCTAAAACAAAGTAAATATCGCTCAAAGTAAGACATGAAACTTCCATCCATCCATCATCTTCTGCTTATCCGAGGTCGGGTCGCGGGGGCAACAGCCTAAGCAGGGAAACCCAGACTTCCCTCTCCCCAGCCACTTCGTCTAGCTCTTCCCGGGGGATCCCGAGGCGTTCCCAGGCCAGCCGGGAGACATAATCTTCCCAACGTGTCCTGGGTCTTCCCCGTGGCCTCCTACCGGTTGGAGGTGTCCTAAACACCTCCCTAGGGAGGCGTTCGGGTGGCATCCTGACCAGATGCCCGAACCACCTCATCTGGCTCCTCTCGATGTGAAGGAGCAGCGGCTTTACTTTGAGTTCCTCCCGGATGGCAGAGCTTCTCACCCTATCTCTAAGGGAGAGACCCACCACACGGCGGGGGAAACTCATTTGGGCCGCTTGTACCCGTGATCTTATCCTTTCGGTCATGACCCAAAGCTCATGACCATAGGTGAGGATGGGAACGTAGATCGACCGGTAAATTGAGAGCTTTGCCTTCCGGCTCAGCTCCTTCTTCACCACAACGGATCGGTACAACGTCCGCATTACTGAAGACGGCGCACCGATCCGACATGAAACTTCACCAGGAAAATACCAAAAAAAGAGAAAAAGCCACCAAAATTGGAGCACAAGACAAACCCTAAAAGACTGCACATAAGAAAACAGCAATAAACTCCAAATAAGTCCGGGCGTGATGTGACAGGTGGTGACAGTACACCTACTTTGAGACAAGAGCTATAGTCACGCATGCTTGCTTATGCTTTAAAGTCATATCCACCAATAGTGACAACAACTTTTTGCTGTCAACTGAGTTTTGTTTTTTAATAATTTTTGCTGGTGGTGTGTTTTCGCATTTTTTCAACGCAAAAAATGTGCAAAACACTGGAATAGAGGATCTTTCTGTTTCTCGTGTTTTAATGTTTGACTTGATCATTTCGTGACTGTATTACCAATTTGGGAAGGTAAAAATATGAAGATATGACGTAGTCTTGCTTTGCATTGTTGTACGATTTGAAATAATTGTCAAGTGAGAGGTCTGGCCCTCCCGGTCCTTAGCTTTCTGAAAACATCCATCCATCCATTTTTCTACCGCTTATTCCCTTTTGGGGGCGCTGCAATTGAGTTGAATCGCTCTGCTCTAAAGTTCCCCTTCTAATGCTCACTCAGGTAGAACCAAACTTGATGACTCAACGACCTCCCTCAATACTAATTAGTGATTTATGCCTCACAGTGTACATGTGGATTCTATTACTGAGATCAGACGTAGGGCCAATGTCATTACTTGTGCGGAATGTTTGGAAGTCTATAACCTTCATCTGTTTGTGTCATCTGGTGTTAAAAGACGTGACCCAGGACTTTTATCGTCTTTTGGATTTTAAGCCCATTGACTTGACGACACATCTCAGGCCGTGTGTGTGTGTGTGTGTGTGTGTGTGTGTGTGTGTGTGTGTGTGTGTGTGTGTGTGTGTGTGTGTGTGTGTGTGTGTGTGTGTGTTTTTTTACCCCTGTAATGGGAGATGCCAAAAATGGGGGAGAAAAATAAACCATGGGGGTAAAGTGCACTTCATCTGCAATGAGGAATTTCAGAGGGCCAGGGGAGCTTTCAGTCGTCTCATTCTCCTCCAAGAACACTTCTCCTTCCTGTTTCACCTCTGGCCCGCCGCCCAAAGAAAGCCACAAACCGCCGAGGCCAAGGCCAAAAATACACAGATGGTAATTTGCACTACATTTCAATACAAGTCAACCACCATTATACACATAGACCTGCTGCCTGAACCTCGCTGAAGGTATCGCCTCCCTCGGATTACAGCTGAGAGATGCACCCTTAAGTCTGCTCACGGAGGAGTTCATGCTGGTTGTTGAGTGAATGTTGTTGACTGATGATAGCAGCACTTGACAATGATGTTGTTGACAGTCATACTTTGGGTTGTAACGGTACACAAAAATTTCGGTTCGGTACGTACCTCGGTTTAGAGGTCACGGTTTGGTTCATTTTCCGTACTGTAAGAAAACAACAAAATATAAACTTTTTGGTTATTTATTTACCAAATTTGTAAACAATGGCATAACATACATATACCCACAGGGTCCATTGCCAGGGTTAATGTGGTCAACATATATAAAATAAGAATGGTTTCTTAACAAAACCTTTCTACATATAAAGTGCTTTCTTTGATTGAGACTTTTATTAGCCTGGCTATCTTGGCAGTAAGAGGATATATGAGCTCATTGTTCTTCCACCATAGAAGTGGGTCAAAATCTAGTTTTTAATGCAATATGGACTTAAATCTGCTGCTATAAAAACATTTGTTATTGGTTTAGCCCTGCCTGACTCGCCGAGGAGGCTTCTTGAAAGTGGCGGTGACGCTTCAAATGGGTTAGCATGAATTGATTAACATGGACCCCGACTTAAACAAGTTGAAAAACTTATTCGGGTGTTACCATTTAGTGGTCAATTGTACGGAATATGTACTAAACTGTGCAATCTACTAAAAAAAGTATCAATCAATCAATGTGTTATGAGAGTAGCGTATGTGTGTGTGTGGCCCTTTAATATGTGACAGCATTGAGGTGAGTGTGTGGGCGAGCGAGGTCAGGGAGCGGTAGGTGAGTGCGGGGAGTGGCTAGTGTTTTGTTGGATTGGCTGTGTGCAAGACTTCAAAGCCACGATTTGCAACAATCGCCGGACTCTTCTTCTTCGCTGGAGTCCGGAGCTGTGGAGACCCACTGCCGGGTTAAGTGAAGGGTATTTCCCCTGGGAATACATCAGCCCTGGAGGAGTTTCTCCCCTGCGCTCCTCGACTACGGTTTGGGAGCCGGAAGCAGGAAAGCTGCAACACATGTTTGACGTGTTGTCAGGAGCCGCCGCTGAACAATCTCGGCAAACCTCCGTCCTCCATTGTTGTATCGCGCAGCCAAAGTGTTCCCAAACGGGAGATCTTAACGGGTCAGGATGGTCTTCCAGCTCTGGCTTTTACATGTTGTCCTAGCCCGGTCACTGCTAGCATGTGTACTCGTTCGGTACACATTCGAACTGAACCGAAACGGTTCAATACAAATACAAGTACCGTTACACCCCTAATCATACTACATCAAGGTTAGCTAATGGCCATTCAACTGAAGGATTGGTGAAATATTACATCATAACATTATTTAGTACAAGCGTCCGCTCATATAAAAACGATGGCACTTAGGTAGTTCTCACACTTTTTCTGGCTTTATTGTGTCCACCTTTGTGCAACCTAGCTCTAGTTATCTGTGGCAAAACTGGAACCTTTACGGCAGGGGTCTCAGATTTTGCCGCCCCCACCTTAATATGAAAGTTTAACGGATGCATCCATTTATGCAATTTTTGGACGATGTAGGAAATAAATAAATAGTAGTTCCTATTTACTAACAAACAAAACTGGAATATTTGAAAATGCAAAGAGGATTTTTTTCTCAGCATTCTGGAATTCAGCGTTGGTCTTCCCAGTTTGTGGCGCCAGGAGATGGTGACATTAAAAAAAAAAAAAGAGTGCGCTGGACTGAAGGATTCTTGACGAAGCAAAAGGGAAGCGATCCTGATCCAGCGTGTGCCAATTAATGGAATTACCTTCCTCCTCGGGAGGACTGTTAGTCATTTGCCAAGACTCGGGGTCCGTCAGTTAGTGCGTCTCTCCCACCATATTGCCCGACCAGCGCTAATAAGGCAGCCCTGACCGCCGTGGTGTGCTCATTAGCATAGCCTGCAGCCGCCGCAACCCCTGTCGGCGCCCCAACCGGACACTTAATTACTGCCACAGCTCCTTCTTGACGACATCCATACTCCCTGCCTTCCTTCCTGTGTTGTCACCCCACTGCTCTAACCTTCTTAACCCACACACCAGAAACCTGGCCGCCATCTACTTTCCCGCATGCGGCCTTGTAGTTCAGCCCTGCTGTCGTAGCCACTCCCTTGTTACAGTAGTCTCCTTTTTGACATGGCCACACTATCGACGCACCCCCACCCCCCTCACGTCCGCCCTTAATCGGCTAATGGCCTCCTCGTCTTTTCCGAGCCCCCCTTCCCCATCCTTCTATCTGTCCTTTTTGCCTTTTCCTCTCCTAGCCTCTCTCTGCTGTTCAGGCCTGAGGTCAGCGAGGCCAATGTTCATGCTTGGCTAAGTGACAGAACGGCTTTGTGTGGGTTCTGTATGGGAGGGAGAGGAATATGTTTCACAAGTCATGCCGCTGACCACCTACCGACCTTTTAGTCCAATCTGTTTCTCCCTCCTTTTTCTCCCCACTGCAACTCTTCCTCGCTTCTGGAATGACAGTCACAAGACAGAGTCACGTGTGTTCTGGCCCAAACGCTTGTGTCCAGGTCGTAGTACAGACTAGGACTGTATGCATTTTTACTATATTCGTAGGGGTGTAACGGTACGTGTATTTGTATTGAACCGTTTCGGTCCGGTTCGAAGGTGTATCGAACGAGTTTGTAAGCTAAAGTCTTAACAAGCTGCTCTGCTTTCTGCCGCTGTCTGAGCACCCAGCATTGTGCCGCCCACACAACCATCTGATTGGTTACATACAAAGTCAATCAGCTGGCGTATTCAGAGCGATGTAACAGCCAATCAGCAGTGCGTGTTCAGAACGCATGTAGTTAATGCTTCAGCGTCGAACAGTTTTTCTTTTAGCAGCAGACATCGTACTCTTCCCAAATTATTAATGGGTTATACTTGTATAGCGCTTTTCTACCTTCAAGGTACTCAAAGCGCTTTGACACTATTTCCACATTCACCCATACACACACACATTCACACACTGATGGAGGGAGCTGCCATGCAAGGCCCTAACCACGAACCATCAGGAGCAAGGGTGAAGTGTCTTGCTCAAGGACACAACAGACGTGACGAGGTTGGTAGAAGGTGGGGATTGAACCAGGAACCCTCAGGTTGCTGGCACGGTCACTCCCCCAACTTCGCCACGCTGTCCCCAAATTATAAAAAACACTTCCCAGTCACAACTACTACTAGCATCACTATGAGCCCGTTGACCTTCTAGAAACTTAAACTGCAGCTCAGCTCACTCGCAGTTCTGGCTTGAAGTGAAGTCTAATTAGCTTTTAGCGTAACGTTAGCTCATTTTGCTAAGTGTGTGTGTGTGTGTGTTTTTTAGGGGCAGCAAAGCCCAGTCTGTTATTTCACTTGTTTCATGGATGAATAGTCTCTCCTATTGCTATTGTACTATTTTTTCAGCTATAGCTACAATAATCATTAGTAATGTAGCAGCCTGGTTTTGAATAGCAGGGTCCCTGCTATCACATGTTGACAAAAATATAACATTTACGTAATAAAAGTCAACTACAGGCTTCCCAAATGCTGTAATAAATTAAGCATGATGAGTTGACTTGAAATTGTTTAATGTTGCACTTTTTATATGTAGAAGAAAGGTTTTTTCATTTTATTTAATCAAAGCAACAACTTGAGGCATTTTAATGTGGATTAACGTGGGCAGAATTGTTATAGTGTTCCCAATGTTAAAAGGATAAAGCCATTATTTACAAATTTGGTAAATAAATAACCCCAAAAATTTATATTTTGTTGTTTTCTTACTGTACCGAAAATTAACCGAACCGTGACCTCTAAACCGAGGTACTTACCGAACCTACATTTTTCTGTACTGTTACACCCTATATATTCGTGACGTGACGAGTTTGAGTTTGACCCGGCGGAAATTTTAGGCTTATGTTAAATATTTTGCGAAACGAGTTTGACCCGGCGGAAATTCTAGACATGCGCTAATAAAAATAATATTTTGCGAAACGAGTTTGACCCGGCAGTGATTCTAGGCAGGCGCATACTAGAGTGGGGCAAAATAGTATTTAGTCAGCCAGCGATTGTGCAAGTTCTCCCACTTCAAATGATGACAGAGGTCTGTAATTTTCATCATAGGTACACTTCAACTGTGAGAGACAGAATGTGAAAAAAAAAATCCAGAAATTCACATTGTGGGAATTTTAAAGAATTTATTTGTAAATTATGGTGGAAATTAAGTATTTGGTCAAGCGTTCAAAGCTCTCACTGATGGAAGGAGGTTTTGGCTCAAAATCTCACGATACATGGCCCCATTCATTCTTTCCTTAACACGGATCAATCGTCCTGTCCCCTTAGCAGAAAAACAGCCCCAAAGCATGATGTTTCCACCACCATGCTTCACAGTAGGTGTGGTGTTCTTGGGATGCAACTCAGTATTCTTCTTCCTCCAAACACGACGAGTTGAGTTTATACCAAAAAGTTATATTTTGGTTTCATCTGACCACATGACATTCTCCCAATCCTCTGCTGTATCATCCATGTATCCATTTTGGTATAACTATGTGATCCAACTATCGTGGGATCACACTCCTCAGCCTTCCCGGTAAGGTTTATTCAGGTGTACTGGAGAGGAGGCTACGCCGGATAGTCGAACCTCGGATTCAGGAGGAACAGTGTGGTTTTCGTCCTGGTCGTGGAACTGTGGACCAGCTCTATACAATCGGCAGAGTTCTTGAGGGTGCATGGGAGTTTGCCCAACCAGTCTACATGTGCTTTGTGGACTTGGAGAAGGCATTGGACCGTGTCCCTCGGGAAGTCCTGTGGGGAGTGCTCAGAGAGTATGGGGTATCGGACTGTCTTATTGTGGCGGTCCGCTCCCTGTATGATGCAGGCGGTAAGTCGTACACGTTTCCAGTGAGAGTTGGACTCCGCCAAGGCTGTCCTTTGTCACCCATTCTGTTCATAACTTTTATGGACAGAATTTCTAGGCGCAGTCAAGGCCTTGAGGGTTTCCGGTTTGGTGACCGCAGGATTAGGTCTCTGCTTTTTGCAGATGATGTGGTCCTGATGGCTTCATCTGACCGGGATCTTCAGCTCCCACTGGATCGGTTCGCAGCCGAGTGTGAAGCGACCGGAATGAGAATCAGCACCTCCAAGTCCGAGTCCATGGTTCTCGCCCGGAAAAGGGTGGAGTGCCATCTCCGGGTTGGGGAGGAGACCCTGCCCCAAGTGGAGGAGTTCAAGTACCTAGGAGTCTTGTTCACGAGTGAGGGAAGAGTGGATCGTGAGATCGACAGGCGAATCGGTGCGGCGTCTTCAGTAATGCGGACGTTGTGTCGATCCGTTGTGGTGAAGAAGGAGCTGAGCCGGAAGGCAAAGCTCTCAATTTACCGGTCGATCTACGTTCCCATCCTCACCTATGGTCATGAGCTTTGGGTCATGACCGAAAGGATAAGATCACGAGTACAAGCGGCCAAAATGAGTTTCCTCCGCCGTGTGGTGGGTCTCTCCCTTAGAGATAGGGTGAGAAGCTCTGCCATCCGGGAGGAACTCAAAGTAAAGCCGCTGCTCCTCCACATGGAGAGGAGCCAGATGAGGTGGTTCGGGCATCTGGTCAGGATGCCACCCGAACGCCTCCCTAGGGAGGTGTTTAGGGCACGTCCAACCGGTAGGAGGCTACGGGGAAGACCCAGGACACGTTGGGAAGACTATGTCTCCCGGCTGGCCTGGGAACGCCTCGGGATCCCCCGGGAAGAGCTAGACGAAGTGGCTGGGGAAAGGGAAGTCTGGGTTTCCCTGCTTAGGTTGTTGCCCCCGCGACCCGACCTCGGATAAGCGGAAGAAGATGGATGGATGGATGGATGGAAATTCCTACAATGTGAATTCCTGGATTTTTTTTCACATTCTGTCTCTCACAGTTGAAGTGTACCTATGATGAAAATTACAGACCTCTGTCATCATTTGAAGTGGGAGAACTTGCACAATCGCGGGCTGACAAAATACTTTTTGGCCCCACTGTATATACCCGGCGGCAATTCAAGGAAGTACGGTATATACACAACATAACGTGTGCATGATGTTTTTACTAAAATATAGACTTTTGACAAACCGTGTTGAAGAACCAATTCCCTAACTGGAGGTTTCATTGTATAAGTGCTCCGGCTGCGGCACAGTGGCTGGCTCAGCAAGTGCAGCAGTGATGGAGGCAGGGCGATAGGGGCTGAGGCGGCCAGCGTCTGCTACTGAAAGGGGAAGCATTTAGCAGCGTAATGCATGTTGAGACAAACAGCTGCAGGGTGCGCAGCAGTCTGGACGCGTTATCACTCACACGCCGCTGATTCAGTGGCGCGGCGGCCAGGAATGTTCTCCTCGGGTCACACGGACGTATAACTCCGCCACATTATGGACAAAGAGGGAGCCGTATGGAGTCAGAGTGCAGAGACAGGCCGCGCAAATAGCGGGCCAATAAAGGCGGGCTGCGGAGTGAAATGTGGCGTCAGAGTGATGTTGAGACCATGCTGGCTGTATTAACCTTTCACAAGTAAAGCTGCCGGGAGTCAAAGCCTGTAAATACCGCTAAAACACTCCTGATGCCGTATCGCCATCAACACTCTCCATTTGACATCATTTTACACCGCTGGCGGTGAGGAAAGGTGTGTGTCATTGCCCCGCTAAAGTCGAGTTCACTGCAACAAAGCCATGCTAACAGAAACACAGGTTTTTTGTTTTTTATTGTAATGAGTGCAAGTTGGCATCAATCAATCAATGTTTATTTATATAGCCCCAAATCACAAATGTCTCAAAGGACTGCACAAATCGTTACGACTACAACATCCTCGGAAGAACCCACAAAAGGGCAAGGAAAACTCACACCCAGTGGGCAGGGAGAATTCACATTCAGTGGGACGCCAGTGACAATGCTGACTATGAGAAACCTTGGAGAGGACCTCAGATGTGGGCAACCCCCCCCCTCTAGGGGACCGAAAGCAATGGATGTCGAGCGGGTCTAACATGATACTGTGAAAGTTCAATCCATAGTGGCTCCAAGACAGCAGTGAGAGTCCCGTCCACAGGAAACCATCTCAAGCGGATCAGCAGCGTAGAGATGTCCCCAACCGATACAGGCGAGCGGTCCATCCTGGTTCCCGACGAGCGGTCCATCCTGGGTCTCGACTCTGGACAGCCAGTACTTCATCCATGGTCATCGGACCGGACCCCCTCCACAAGGGAGGGGGGGACATAGGAGAAAGAAAAGAAGCGGCAGATCAACTGGTCTAAAAAGGAGGTCTATTTAAAGGCTAGAGTATACAGATGAGTTTTAAGATGAGACTTAAATGCTTCTACTGAGGTGGCATCTCGAACTGTTACCGGGAGGGCATTCCAGAGTACTGGAGCCCGAACGGAAAACGCTCTATAGCCCGCAGACTTTTTTTGAGCTCTAGGAATCACTAATAAGCCGGAGTCTTTTGAACGCAGATTTCTTGCCGGGACATACGGTACAATACAATCGGCAAGATAGGCTGGAGCTAGACCGTGTAGTATTTTATACGTAAGTAGTAAAACCTTAAAGTCACATCTTAAGTGCACAGGAAGCCAGTGCAGGTGAGGCATTTCATCCACTCCAAAAAAACTAACATTTTAGGTCACTAAAAGAGACTTTTCAATAGAGACGTCCGATAATGGCTTTTTTGCCCATATCTGATATTGTCCTACTCTTAATTACCGATTCCAATATCAACCGATACTGATATATACAGTTGTGGAATGAACACAATATTATGCCTGTCATGATCTGTGGTTCTCAACCTTTTTTCAGTGAACATTTTTCTAATTCAAGTACCCCCTAATCAGAGCAAAGCTTTTTTGGTTGAAAAAAAAGAGATAAAAAAGTAAAATACAGCACTATGTCATCAGTTTCTGATTTATTAAATTGTATAACAGTGCAAAATATTGCTCATTTGTAGTGGTCTTTCTTGAACTACAGTGGGGCAAAAAAGTATTTAGTCAGCCAGCGATTGTGCAAGTTCTCCCACTTCAAAGGATGACAGAGGTCTGTAATTTTCATCTTAGGTACACTTCAACTGTGAGAGACAGAATGGGGGAAAAAATCCAGGAATTCCCATTGTAGAAATTTTAAAGAATTTATTTGTAAATGATGGTGGAAAATAAGTATTTGGTCAAGCATTCAAAGCTCTCACTGATGGAAGGAGGTTTTGGCCCCATTCATTCTTTCCTTAACACGGATCAATCGTCCTGTCCCCTTAGCAGAAAAACAGCCCCAAAGCATGATGTTTCCACCCCCATGCTTCACAGTAGGTATGGTGTTCTTGGGATGCAACTTAGTATTCTTCTTCCTCCAAACACCACCAGTTGAGTTTATAGCAAAAAGTTCTATTTTGGTTTCATCTGACCACATGACATTCTCCCAATCCTCTGCTGTATCATCCATGTATCCATTTTGGTATAAACTCAACTGGTGGTGTTTGGAGGAAGAAGAATACTGAGTTGCATCCCAAGAACACCGTACCTACTGTGAAGCATGGGGGTGGAAACATCATGCTTTGGGGCTGTTTTTCTGCTAAGGGGACAGGACGATTGATCCGTGTTAAGGAAAGAATGAATGGGGCCATGTATCGTGAGATTTGGAGCCAAAACCTCCTTCCATCAGTGAGAGCTTTGAATGCTTGACCAAATACTTATTTTCCACCATCATTTACAAATACATTCTTTAAAATTCCTACAATGTGAATTCCTGGATTTTTTTCCCCATTCTGTCTCTCACAGTTGAAGTGTACCTATGATGAAAATTACAGACCTCTGTCATCATTTGAAGTGGGAGAACTTGCACAATCGCTGGCTGACTAAATACTTTTTTGCCCCACTGTATTTGGAAAAAAAGATATCAAAATAACTAAAAACTTGTTGAAAAATAAACATCCATCCATCCATCCATCATCTTCCGCTTATCCGAGGTCGGGTCGCGGGGGCAGCAGCCTAAGCAGGGAAGCCCAGACTTCCCTATCTCCAGCCACTTCGTCTAGCTCTTCAAGTGATTCAATTATAAATGCAGATTTCTCCACATAGAAGTAATCATCAACTTAAAGTGCCCTCTTTGGGGATTGTAATAGAGATCCATCTGGATTCATGAAGTTAATGCTAAACATTTCATCACAAAAAAAGAAATCTTTAACATCAATATTTATGGAACATGTCCACAAAAAATCTAGCTGTCAACACTGAATATTGCATTGTTGCATTTATTTTCACAGTTTATGAACTTACCGTATTTTTCTGACTATAAGTCGCAGTTTTTTTTATAGTTTGGCCGGGGGTGCGACTTATACTCAGGAGCAACTTATGTGTGAAATTATTAACACATTACCGTAAAATATCAAATAATATTATTTAGCTCATTCACGTAAGAGACTAGACGTATAAGATTTCATGGGATTTATGGATTAGGAGTGAGAGATAGTTTGGTAAAGGTATAGCATGTTCTATATGTTATAGTTATTTGAATGACTCTTACCATAATATGTTAGGTTAACATAGCAGTTGGTTATTTATGCCTCATATAACCTACACTTATTCAGCCTGTTGTTCACTATTCTTTATTTATTTTAAATTGCCTTTCAAATGTCTATTCTTGGTGTTGGATTTTATCAAATAAATTTCCCCCAAAAATGCGACTTATACTCCAGTGCGACTTATGTTTTTTTTCCTTCTTTATTATGCATTTTCGGCAGGTGCGACTTATACTCAGAAAAATACGGTACATTTTTATAGATGTACAATAACACTCCTGATGTTATTGATTATGTTTGTTATAACTTTGTGACATGATACAATGCACATTAATGAACATATAACATATGAAAATGACAAATAGTAGCCAAAGGCTGATTTCCATCTGCATCTCATTGCAAAGAAACAAGTCCAGGGCTCACACTAATTTAGCGTTACAGTGAGTTGTAATTTTCATGCCCTTATTCTAACTGTTTTTATCTGGCACAAGTGGAAAGCCGGTCCCTGAAAATAATGCCTACATTAACCCGCTCCATGGTGCTAAAGAGGTTGGGGACCACTGCATCCCAAGCTTTGCATTGGACTTGGTGATGTATGGCTTTGATGCCGCTGCTCGGCCATGGAAATCCACTCCATGAAGCTCTCTGCGTGCTGTACTTGGTCTAATTGGAAGGTCACATGAAGTTTGGAGCTCTGTAGCAACTGACTGTGCAGAAAGTCTTTGCACTATGCTGACCTCTGTCAGTTTACGTGGCTTAACACTTGGTGGCCGAGTTGCTGTTGTTCCCGAACTCTTCACTTTTCCTATAATAAAGTTGACTTTGGAATATTTAGGAGCGAGGAAACGACTGGATTTGTTGCACAGGTGGCATCCAATGACAGTTCCACACTGGAAATCACTGAGAGCGGCCCATTCTTTCACAAATGTTTGTAGAAACAGTCTCCAAGCCTAAGTGCTTGATTTGATACACCAGGCCAAGTGATTAGGACACCCGATTGTCATCATTTGGACTGGTGGCCAAATACTTTTGGCAATATAGTGTAGAGGAGGTGTTTTCCAATGTTTACTCTCTCACAGTAAGAAGTAATGTTACTAAAAATATACCTGGACTGAGCTTAGCAGGTCTGAAAACACGCTTTTTGTATTTTACTCAAGCTGCCCGGCCCGCTCTGAAGTTTTTGGCACCGCCGCTGGTCAGGCACGCCTCACGCTTTGAAATGTTCCTTCCTGAGAAATGTCCACTGCAGAGGACACTGGCTCTCACAGGGATGTATTTATACTCCTCACAGTCTTTTCAATCTATTATTTCCCTTAAAAAAGTTGTCTATTAATTCACACGGCCGTCTGAACTGTTAGAACAGAGACCTGTGGATGTTTTGAATGGTGTGCTTGAAAATGCGGAACGTAGTTTAGGGAGCAGCAGAAGAGTGGAATGTATTATTTAAATCGGTGCGTTGGAAAACACGGACCAGAGTTTTTTTTTAAAAACTGGATGTGGTTCGGCATTTTACCATGCCTTGCCGATACGCATTTTTGGGCAAGAATCGGCATCCGATCCAAATATCGGAACGGGACAACCAATCCACAACGTTTATATTTTTGAGCCTGAAAATAAGGAGGATGAGCTATAAGTTTTTCACAGATCCAGCTTTAGTGAAACACTAAGCATCATACACAGGGTTGTCATACTCATTTTCTTTGAGGGCCACATGGCAGTTATGGCTGCCCTCAGAGGGCCGCTTATAACAGCAAATAAATAAATTTGCCTATGCATTTAGTTATGAATATTTTTAGGTACACTGTAAAATTGGCGACTTAGTCACCAGAATTCTGCTGTATTAAAACTTTTTTTTTTCCCCCACAACATGGTACAGAAAATGAAAAAAACTATAACGGGAAAAAACTGGCAACTTAGTTGCCAGAATTTTACAGTGAAAATGTACAGTTTTTAAAAAGGTCTATATCTAACATATTACTGTAAATGTAAAAACATCCATCCATCATCTTCCGCTTATCCGAGGTCGGGTCGCGGGGGCAACAGCCTAAGCAGGGAAACCCAGACTTCCCTCTCCCCAGCCACTTTGTCTAGCTCTTCCCGGGGGATCCCGAGGCGTTCCCAGGCCAGCCGGGAGACATAGTCTTCCCAACGTGTCCTGGGTCTTCCCCGTGGCCTCTTACCGGTTGGACGTGCCCTAAACACCTCCCTAGGGAGGCGTTCGGGTGGCATCCTGACCAGATGCCCGAACCACCTCATCTGGCTCTTCTCGATGTGAAGGAGCAGCGGCTTTACTTTGAGTCCCTCCCGGATGGCAGAGCTTCTCACCCTATCTCTAAGGGAGAGACCCACCACACGGCGGAGGAAACTCATTTCGGCCGCTTGTACCCGTGATCTTATCCTTTCGGTCATGACCCAAAGCTCATGACCATAGGTGAGGATGGGAACGTAGATCGACCGGTAAATTGAGAGCTTTGCCTTCCGGCTCAGCTCCTTCTTCACCACAACGGATCGGTACAACGTCCGCATTACTGAAGACGCCGCACCGATCCGCCTGTCGATCTCACGATCCACTCTTCCCTCACTCGTGAACAAGACTCCTAGGTACTTGAACTCCTCCACTTGGGGCAGGGTCTCCTCCCCAACCCGGAGATGGCACTCCACCCTTTTCCGTGCGAGAACCATGGACTCGGACTTGGAGGTGCTGATTCTCATTCCGGTCGCTTCACACTCGGCTGCGAACCGATCCAGTAAAAATGTAAAAACAGTACCACAATATTTTTTTTAGCGGCTACGATTTCAGTACTATTGAAGATCTTTGCTCCTCAACTCTTTGGTAATATTCTTTTCACAAAATACAACCAATAGTACGTTAAAGTAGGGCTGGGTGATATATCGATATACTCAATATATCGCGGGTTTGTCTCTGTGCGATATAGAAAATGACTATATGGTGATATTGGAGTATACGTTCTCACGCAGTTGCTTTTAGCTGCGAGCGTTACACTACAGGCTCTTACACAGAGACATAAACCAAGCGCACTTTCTTACATACGTCACATTCTGTCACGTGTGCAATGTCCCTCGCTCCCGCGGAGCAGAAAGGTGGTAACATTAGCTGTGATGCTAGTGGTCAGGTGCGGGTGGCAATAAGAGAGAGAGAAGGTGCGAATCAGGTAACAAATGGAGGAAGAATTAATTACCAAGGACAACAACACAATCCATTGTCCGGCGGTGGTTTGGCTTCAAGCGGGAATATGTTCAACATTCATGCGGAAAAAGCGTTGTGACAAAAAGTAGTGGCACGACTAATGTAGCATCATTTGAAAAGTCACCTGCTAGAGAATGAGGAGTGCTTGAAACTCCGCATGTCAACATCTAGGCCGGTGGCCCACCGCCAAAACGCCGAAGCAACTATTTATTTCCACATCAACACTGTATGAAAAAAAAAAAGTCAACAATTGAAGGAGATAACGTCCGCAGTAACCTATTAAGCAGCTAATTTTTTTTTGACACTTATTGAAATATCTTGTGTGACATCATGCACAAAAGTGCAATTTATTTGTTTTAAACTATTGTAATGGCGTTCTGTACAGAAAGTACACTTAAATTTAGTGTTGCTCTGATATGTCATCTTAGTGACATCATGCACAAAAGTGCACTCATAGCTTGTTTTAAAATGTCTCTGACAATCTTGCACTTTGTTTTGGAAATGACATGAATGTTTGTGCCACTTCTTAATAACTGTTTAATAAATACACTTTTAGTTGTGATTTCCCTTTCTGCATGAAAGTTATAAAAGTAGCATATATTAATGCAGTATGAAGAAGAATGTTTGAATGTAGACACATAGAATCATCATACTGCTGTGATTATATGCCTCAAGTGTTCATTCAAGGCTAAGCCAAAATATGGAGATATATATGGTGTATCGTGACATGCCCTAAAAATATCGAGATATTAATAAAAGGCCATATTGCCCAGACCTATGTTAATTTTAAATCTTACTTGTAAAAAGTAATCCCCCGATTCCTATTTTCAGCAGTCCGTTCATTTGAGCAGGAAAATGCTGAACGCCATCTTTGTTTTCTACCCATCAATTGTCAGTTTAGGCTGCTCGCCGGCTCCTCATCACCACTTCAAGATGGTGGCCCAATTTCTCGCGTCACAGCAGCCAATGCTGCGTCTACTTATACCATGTCTGTGCTTTGCGTTACATTTCTTTCATGTATGAAAAGCGCTTTATATATACAAACCCCGTTTCCATATGAGTTGGGAAATTGTGTTAGATGTAAATATAAACGGAATACAAATCATTTTCAAGCCATATTCAGTTGAATATGCTACAAAGACAACATATTTGATGTTCAAACTGATAAACATTTTTTTGTGTGCAAATAATCATTAACTTTAGAATTTGATGCCAGCAGCACGTGACAAAGAAGTTGGGAAAGGTGGCAATAAATACTGAAAAAGTTGAGGAATGCTCATCAAACACTTATTTGGAACATCCCACAGGTGTGCAGGCTAATTGGGAACAGGTGGGTGCCATGATTGGCTATAAAAGCAGCTTCCATGAAATGCTAAGTAATTCACAAACAAGGATGGGGTGAGGGTCGCCACTTTGTAAGCAAATTGTCAAACAGTTTTAGAACAACATTTCTCAACGATCAATTGCAAGGAATTTAGGGATTTTACCATCTACGGTCCGTAAAATCATCAAAAAGTTCAGAGAATCTGGCAAAATCACTGCACGTACGCGATAATATTACAGACTTTTGACCCTTCAGGCGGGGTACTGCATCAAAAACCGACAGTGTGTAAATGATATCACACACATCTGTGAAGGCACCAATAATGTTGAATGGTCCATACAGGTTTTGAAGCAACATATGTTGTCATGCAGCAACGTTATCATGGACGTCCCTGCTTATTTCAGCAAGACAAGTGTTACAACAGCGTGGCTTCGTAAAAAAAAAAAAAAAAGAGTACGGGTACTTTCCTGGCCCGCCTGCAGTCCAGACCTGTCTCCCATGGAAAATGTGTGGCGCATTATGAAGTGTAAAATAGGACAGCGGAGACCCCGGACTGTTGAAGGACTGAAGCTCTACATAAAACAAGAATGGGAAAGAATTCCACTTTTAAAGCTTCAACAATTAGTTTCCTCAGTTCCCAAACGTTTATTGAGTGTTGTTAAAAGAAAAGGTGATGAAACACGGTAGTGAACATGCCCTTTCCCAACTACTTAGGAACGTGTTGCAGCCATGAAATTGTAAGTTAATTATTATTTGCCCAAAAAAATAAAGTTTGAGTTTGAACATCACATATCTTGTCTTTGTAGTGAATTCAACTGAATATGGGTGGAAAAGGATTTGCAAATCATTGTATTCTGTTTATATTTACATCTAACACAATTTCCCAACTCATATGGAAACGGGGGTTTGTATGAATTTACAAAAATATCAAGATGTAAGTATTATCATCTAGATACGCTATTGTACTTGGTGTCATTACAGTGGATGTCAGGTGTAGATCCACCCATGACATTTGTTTACATTGTGACGCCGGTGAGCTATTGTGTCCTACGGTGTGTAGTGAAGCATGTCTAGCTGTTCCTCGACCTGCAGTGATAATGCTACTTGTAATAAACTTACTTTATTTGTCACCATGGAGGCGAGGATTACTGATTTTGAAGTAGCTAAAACACTGCAGATTGAGGGTTGACCTTAGCCATGTCTGAAAACACCTCTTCCTGAGGGTGTTTCAGTGTTATAAATTCACCTTTATCTTTACTTTTTAAGCCAAAAAGAGTCCCTTCTCCCTTTTCTGTCTCCACACTGTGTCTGCTTGTAGGTACTCTCTGTGTGTGTGTGCTGCCGAACATGCTCCTCTGCTCATAAAACCAGCAGTGTGATGACGACGCGTCGTCATGCCTGTTAAGTATATGTATGTATATAGAGAGAGAGAGAGAGAGAGAGAGAGAGAGAGAGAGAGAGATGAGAGAGAGAGAGAGAGAGAGAGAGAGAGAGAGAGAGAGAGAGAGAGAGAGCTGGTCCACAGTTCCACGACCAGGACGAAAACCACACTGTTCCTCCTGAATCCGAGGTTCGACTATCCGGCGAAGCCTCCTCTCCAGTACACCTGAATAGACCTTACCGGGAAGGCTGAGGAGTGTATAGAGTGTATAGGAGTATAGAGCTGAGCAGCTCTATATTCTGGGCAGGGTTCTTGAGGGTGCATGGGAGTTTGCCCAGCCAGTCTACATGTGCTTTGTGGACTTGGAGAAGGCATTCGACCGTGTCCCTCGGGAAGTCCTGTGGGGAGTGCTCAGAGAGTATGGGGTATCGGACTGTCTTATTGTGGCGGTCCGCTCCCTGTATGATCAGTGTCAGAGCTTGGTCCGCATTGCCGGCAGTAAGTCGGACACGTTTCCAGTGAGGGTTGGACTCCGCCAATGCTGTCCTTTGTCACCCATTCTGTTCATAACTTTTATGGACAGAATTTCTAGGCGCAGTCAAGGCGTTGAGGGGATCTGGTTTGGTGGCCACGGGATTAGGTCTCTGCTTTTTGCAGATGATGTGGTCCTGATGGCTTCATCTGACCGGGATCTTCAGCTCTCACTGGATCGGTTCACAGCCGAGTATGAAGCGACTGGAATGAGAATCAGCACCTCCAAGTCCGAGTCCATGGTTCTCGCCCGGAAAAGGGTGGAGTGCCATCTCCGGGTTGGGGAGGAGACCCTGCCCCAAGTGGAGGAGTTCAAGTACCTAGGAGTCTTGTTCACGAGTGGGGGAAGAGTGGATGGTGAGATCGACAGGCGGATCGGGGCGGCGTCTTCAGTAATGCGGACGTTGTATCGATCCGTTGTGGTGAAGAAGGAGCTGAGCCGGAAGGAAAAGCTCTCAATTTACCGGTCGATCTACGTTCCCATCCTCACCTATGGTCATGAGCTTTGGGTCATGACCGAAAGGATAAGATCACGGGTACAAGCGGCCCAAATGAGTTTCCTCCGCCGGGTGGCGGGGCTCTCACTTAGAGATAGGGTGAGAAGCTCTGCCATCCGGGAGGAACTCAAAGTAAAGCCGCTGCTCCTTCACATTGAGAGGAGCCAGATGAGGTGGTTCGGGCATCTGGTCAGGATGCCACCCGAACGCCTCCCTAGGGAGGTGTTTAGGGCACGTCCAGCTGGTAGGAGGCCACGGGGAAGACCCAGGACACGTTGGGAAGACTATGTCTCCCGGCTGGCCTGGGAACGCCTCGGGATCCCCCGGGAAGAGCTAGACGAAGTGGCTGGTGAGAGGGAAGTCTGGGCTTCCCTGCTTAGGCTGCTGCCCCCGCAACCCGACCTCGGATAAGCGGAAGATGATGGATGGATGGATGGGATATATATATATATATATATAATATATGTATGTATGTATGTATGTATTTATTAGGGATGCACCGATTAATCGGTAACGGAATATATTCGGCCGAATATGGCAAAAAAGCCACATTCGGCCTTCGGTGGAACGAGTTAAAAACAAGGCCGAATAGTGGCGTGTGACGCAATCAACCAACGTGCAGTGACGCGGTGACGTTGGGATATGTTGTGTACCTGTATAAGTGTATGAGGTTACAAGCACACACTTATTGAGATTTACTTGAGGCTTCTGTTTACATTATTAGCATATCTACTGTGGCTAAGCAGACTTTTGCCTGAAGGACAATAATTCATTTGTTGTGGGTTTATACACTTTAATGCACTTTATTTTTTTTTGGAATGCACGTTTTGTTTGAAGGCCTAATATAAATGAAAAACTTTGTGCTTTTTTTGAAAAGCAAAGGCTATTGGAATATTTAAAAAATGTCAATATTCAATAAAAAATTACTTTATTCGAAAAACGTGTAAATATTTATTCTAGGCTATTTATGCAATATTTAAACATTTTTGAAAAACTGCATTCATTATTCGGTATTTGGTATTCGGCCTCGGCCAAGCGTGTAAATTTTATTCGGCTTCGGCCACAAATTTTCATTTTGGTGCATCCCTAGTATGTATGTATATATATATATATATATATATATATGTATAGGTGTATATGTATGTATATATATACAAATATATAGCAAGAGTATATTACCGTTTTTGATTCATTAGTACCGTGTTGCTATCCTAGTACCTATATACCGTACAACCCTAAGAGAAAGTAAGAATAATAGTTGTGTCCTAGTCTCTACAGCATGTCTTAATCACTTTTAGACAACATCATTCACCCCACATGGTGGCTCATTTGTGACAAAAGAAAGCGGCAGGTAGTGTTGGTGGTGGTGTTGTTGCTGTGAAAGCCGAGAAGTGGCTCAGTGTTCATCTTGGACCTAACCCTGAGGTTCAAAACGCGGGTTCACCCTCAAAGCTCGAGACCTCGGGTCAGCAATCTAGTGATTTGACACTAACCACATTAGAGCCATTAGTGGCTCTGGCTTGCTTATTTGGCATGTCACATGGAGATAGGTCGAGTCCTTGCCCTGCATGACTCACACCGCTTCTTTTCTCTCCCTCTTGCTTTGGCTCCAGCCGCCCCTGCTCAGGTTGCAAAGGAAGTTTATATATTTGTCGAGCCCGAGCCATTCCTAAATTTCATTTAGATTTCTAATTTTTACCTCGTGCACCTCCAATTTACAACCTTAATTGGTTCTCGGACAGGGTTCTTAAATCCATAAATGTCTGAATTGGAAACGATGTAAATGTGGATAATGGGTTCCCAGTGGAAGGTCTGTCCACTTTGATCACAATGCTGTACAGCAGCGGTTCTCAAATGGGGGTACGCGTACCCCTGGGGGTACTTGAAGGTATGCCAAGGGGTACGTGAGATTTTTTTTGAATATTCGAAAAATAACAACAATTCAAAAATCCTTTATAAATATATTTATTGAATAATACTTCAACAAAATATGAATGTAAGTTCATAAACTGTGGAGAAAAAAAAATACAATATTCAGTGTTGACAGCTAGACTTTTTGTGGACATGTTCCATAAATATTGATGTTAAAGATTTTTTTTTTTTTGTGAAGAAATGTTTAGAAGTAAGTTGATGAATCCAGATGGATCTCTATTACAATCCCCAAAGAGGGCACTTTAAGTTGATGATTACTTCTATGTGGAGAAATATTTATTTATAATTCAATCGCTTGTTTATTTTTCAACAAGTTTTTAGTTATTTTGATATCATTTTTTTCCAAATAGTTCAAGAAAGACCACTACAAATGAGCAATATTTTGCACTGTTATACAATTTATAAAATCAGAAACTGATGACATAGTGCTGTATTTTACAAAAATGCTTTGCTCTGATTAGGGGGTACTTGAATTAAAAAAAACATGTTCACAAGGGGTACATCACTGAAAAGGTTGAGAACCACTGCTATACAGGACTGTATATCAAACAAACACAAGTAGGCGATGAATCAACTTTCTCTTTGTTAATAAGCCACAACAACACACACTGTGTCGCTCTGCCATCACCGCACACACACAGAAATCCCTTAGGTGTCCTCACAAACAATCCGAAATCACCAAAATCCCTAACTTTAACAACAGTATCCCTCCATCTATCAATCTTCTTGGTCAGCTTGCTGTTTTTTGGGGGAATTAATTTTTCCTTCATTCGCACCTTCTTTCTCTCGTATTACCACTCGCACGGCTCCGCTAGCATCGCAGCTAACGTTAACCAGTCTGCTACCTCTCCGCTACGTATACTTGAATATCACGATATAGTCATTTTCTATATCGCACAGAGACAAAGGTGCGATACATCGCGTGTATTTATATATCGCCCTAACCTACACCCATGGTATTTGTTTACATTTAGGGGTGCTAGCTTGCTGTTAGCGGTTAGCTATTGTATCCACCTAGGGAGGAGGTGGGCAACCTGCAGCTCTAGACCCGCATGTGGCTCTTTAGCGGCGCCCTAGTGGCTCTCTGGAGCTTTGTCAAAAATGTATGAAAAATGGAAAAAAATGAAGGGGAAAAAAATTTTTTTTGTTTTAATATTGTTTCCGCAGGAGGACAAACATGACACAAACCTCCCTAATTGTTATAAAGCACACTGTTTACAGTAAACATGCTTTACTTATTCGAGTATTTGGCAAGCGACGTTTTGTTCTACTAATTTTAACGGTCCTCGAACGCACCATGGTTTGTTTACATGTACAACTTTCTCCGACTTGCTAGGACGTGTTTTATGCCACTTCTTTTTTTGTCTCATTTTGTCAACCAAACTTTTTACGTTGTGCGTGAATGCACAAAGGTGAGTTTTGTTGTTATTGACTTGTGTGAAATGCTAATCAGACATATTTGGTCCCTGCATGACTGCAAGCTAATCGATGCTAACATGCTATTTAGGCTATCTATATGTAAATATTGCATCATTATGCCTCATTTGTAGCTATATTTGAGCTCATTTAGTTTCCTTTAAGTCCTCTTAATTCAATTTATATCTCATGACACACTATCTGTATGTCATATAGCTTTTAATTTTTTGCAGCTCCAGTCAGATTTGTTTTTGTATTTTTGGTCCAATATGGCTCTTTCAACATTTTGGGTTGCTGACCCCTGCCCTAGGGTGTGTAGTGAAGCAGTGAACTATTCTTACCTGCTCAGTGGCCTCGTGGTTGGAGTGTGTCCCCTGAGATCGGTAGGTCGTGAGTTCAATATAGACAAGCAAAAGAATAGATAAAAAGGCAAAACGTTAAGTATTGACAAAGTTGCACTTCTCTATTAAACAGGTGAGGACTAGATTATAAGCAGATGTATTAACAAGTCTAATAAAAGGCCTACTGAAATGAGATGTTCTTATTCAAACGGGGATAGCAGGTCCATTCTATGTGTCATACTTCATCATTTTGCCATATTGCCATATTTTTGCTGAAAGGATTTAGTAGAGAACATCCACGATAAAGTTCGCAACTTTTGGTCGCTAATAAAAAAGCCTTGCCTGTACCGGAAGTAGCAGACGATGTGTGCGTGACGTCACGGGTTGTGGAGCTCCTCACATCTGAACATTGTTTACAATCATGGCTACCAGCAGCGAGAGCGATTCGGACCAAGAAAGCGACAATTTCCCCATTAATTTGAGCGAGGATGAAAGATTTGTGGATGAGGAAAGTGAGTGAAGGACTAGAAACAAAATACTATACAGTGGGAGTGATTCAGATGTAATTAGACAAATTTACTAGGATAATTCTGGAAAATCCTTTATCTGCTTATTATGTTACTAGTATTTTAGTGAGATTATATGGTCGTACCTGTACAACCTGAAGGTCGGCCCCGCACCTTTCTTCAGCACCAGTCGACGGGTAGTGGCGAGACCCTCTCCGAAACACGATCTTTCGAAATGATCGCTGCATAATACACTGTACATTGTGTGTGTGGTCCAATCCAACCGTGTTTGCTTGACCGCTCTGTTCCATAGTAAAGCTTGACTGTCATCTTTCGGGAATGTAAACAATGAAACACCGGCTGTGTTTGTGTGGCTGAATGCGGCCGCAATACACCGCTTCCCACCTACAGCTTTCTTCTTTGGTGTCTCCATTATTCATTGAACAAATTGCAAAAGATTCAGCAACACAGATGTCCGGAATACTGTGGAATTATGCGGAACAAAATGTCCTCTACACTAAATACTTCGAGGTTTCAGCAGGATACTTTGGCGCGAAATTTTAAAATGCAATTTAGTCAACTAAAGCGGCCGTATTGGCATGTGTTGCAATGTTAATATTTCATCATTGATATATAAACTATCAGACTGCGTGGTGGCTAGTAGTGGCTTTCAGTAGGCCTTTAAGTCTGGCAGGTTCCAAGCGAGGAAACACCTACATGACAACATGATAATTGTACTTCTGTGTTATGTTCTTCCTCTTCCAAACTGAAACTGGTGCGGTGGAATTTGGTTTCGTTATCATTTTGTCCATGTTAGCTGTTACATGCTAACTGGTGATGCCAGCATCCCTGTCTCGTTACACACACACACATACACACACTTAATGAGGACAAGATGATTCAGCCCCTTCCTTTCATTCCACGAGGGCAGCTGCTGCACCCCACAAAAGGTGTGAATGCTCTTGACGCATGCACATGGCCATTTATCCACGCTGGAAACCTTAGCGACTTCAATTTCATTTATTGTTGGTTAATTGACTCAACGATTATCGGCCCAAGCTTAGGAGGGGGCAGTTGAGTTTTCTAGGGACTAATGAGCAGTCACACTTGATTTCCCCAGACAAACCTTTCTTTCTTTTCACAATCACAGCATTTAAATCACATTTCTGTGAAAATCTGTGTGTAAAAGTAGATTTAAATATAGTAGTCCAACTATAACATGGATGCAGTATACTAGTGTTGTCCTGATACTAGGGCTGGGCGATATGGCCTTTTTTTAATATCTCGATATTTTTAGGCCATGTCACGATACACCTTTATATATCTCCATATTTAGCCTTACACTTTTATATATCTGGATATTTTGCCATAGCCTTGAATGAACACTTGTGTTATGATCCGCTGCCCGGATCATATAATTATTTAGATTTTTGAGTCTTTCTGTGTTTTCTGTTTGTTTTGGACTCATTCGGCTGCGGTTTGTGCGCCTCTGTTTGTTTCCATGGTTGCTCATTGTTTTCACCTGCCGCTTGCTCCTGACGCGCACCTGTGTTGTGATGACTGTCTTTATTTAAGCCTGCCTTCTCCGTTCATTCCTTCTTGCTTCCTAATTTGCTGCACGCAACAAGTGACGACTTTGGTTCCCGGTTCTGTTTATGCCAGCTTCCATGCTAAGGCCCTTTGAGTTTTCTAGCTCCCATGCTAGCTCTTTTGGTTTTTGTCAAAGTCTTGTTTTATTCTTAAAATAAATAATTTCCTACCTGCAAGCTGTGTCCAAAGCCTGTCTGCATCCTTGGGAGAAGGAAACCCGCGTCACAGTAGCGCGTCAGGAGCAAGCGGCAGGTAAAAAAAATGAGCAACCATGGAAACAAACAGAGGCGCACAAACCGGAGCCGAATGAGTCCAAAACAAACAGAAAACACCAAAAGACTCAAAAATCTAAATAATAATCTGATCCGGGCAGCGGATCATAACAACTTAATGCATATAATCACAGCAGTATGATGATTCTATGTGTCTACATTCAAACATTCTTGTTCATACTGCATTAATATATGCTACTTTTAAACTTTCATGCAGAGGGAAATCACAACTAAAAGTAAATAAATAAATAAATGGGTTGTACTTGTATAGCGCTTTTCTACCTTCAAGGTACTCAAAGCGCTTTGACACTACTTCCACATTTACCCATTCACACACACATTCACACACTGATGGAGGGAGCTGCCATGCAAGGCGCCAACCAGCACCCATCAGGAGCAAGGGTGAAGTGTCTTGCTCAGGACACAACGGACGTGACGAGGTTGGTTCTAGGTGGGATTTGAACCCGTGCCCCTCGGGTTGCGCACGGCCACTCTCCCCACTGCGCCACGCCGTCCCTAAAAGTGTATTTATGAAACAGTTATTAAGCAGTGGCACAAACTTTCATGTCATTTCCAAAACAGAAAGTGCAAGATTGTCAGAGACATTTTAAAACAAGCTATGAGTGCACTTTTGTGCATGATGTCACTAAGATGACATATCAAAACAACACTAAATTAAAGTGCACTTTTTGTACAGAACGCCACTACAATAGTTTAAAACAAATAAAGTGCACTTTTGTGCATGATGTCACACAAGATATTTCAATAACTGTCAAATAAAAATAAGCTGCATATCAAATAGTGTATGTCCTTCACTATGTGGTAGGTTCCTGCGGACGTTATCTCCTTCAGTTGTTGACAATTTTTTTTCATACGGCGTTGATGTGGAAAAATGTTTGCCTCGGCATTTTGTGGGTGTGGCACCGAACGGAGATGTTGACATGCGGAGTAAGCACTCTTCATTCTCTAGCAAGTGACTCTTCAAATGACGCTACATATTAGCAGTGATGTTAAATTTTGTAGCAACTTTTTTGCCCCACTCTTGACAAATTACGGTTGTCTGTTCGACATCTTCCCGCTTGAAGCCAAACCACCGCCAGACGATGGACTCATTGCTATTTTTCTTTATTTGTTACCAGATTCGCACCTTCTTTCTCTCGTATTACCACTCGCACGGCTCCGCTAGCATCACAGCTAGCGTTACCCAGTCTGCTACCTCTCTGCTCCGCGAGGGCGTATACGTATGTGACGTATGTGAGGAGGTGCGCTTGTTTTACGTCTCTGTGAGAAGGAGAGACAGGAGTGAGAAGAGCCTGTAGTGTAATGCTAGCAGCTAAAAGCAACTGTGTGACAAAGTATAATCCAATTTCACCATATAGTCATTTTCTATATCGCACAGAGACAAACCCGCGATATATCCAATATATCGATATATCGCCCAGACAAATGGTGGAAAATGTATTATTAATCTACTTCTTTATTTTCTGTTAATATCTGCTTATTTTCTCTTTTAACATGTTCTGTCCACACTTCTGTTAAAATGTAATAATCACTTTTTCTTCTGTTGTTTGATACTTTACATTAGTTTTGTATGATACCACAAATTTGGGTATCAATCCGATACCAAGTAGTTACAGTATCCCACATTGGTCATAATTTAAGTCACCACGTGTCCATGGACGTATTTACTGAGTTTATAAACATAATATTAAATAAGAAAAAAGAAAGATGATGTTGTGATGACAGAAAATATCGACGGTATCATAGTAGCATCGACTGGATACGTGCCTGTACTTTGGAATCATTACAGTGTATGGTGGTGTAGATCCACCCATGGTGTTTGTTTACATTGTGACGCCGGTGAGCTACGATGTGTAGCGAAGCATGTTTGGCTATTCCTCGTCCTGCAGTGATAATGGTACTTGTAAGAAACTTTATTTGTCACCATGGAGACGAGGATCAGTGATTTAGACGTAGCTAAAACACCGCAGGCTGTGGATGGACGTTAGCCGCTAGCTGTCTTAAAGCACCTCTTCCTGAGGGTGTTTCAGTGTTATAACTTTATTTTTAGTTTTTAAGCCAAAATGCGTCCATTCTCCCTTTTCTGTCTACACACTGTGTCTGCTTGTAAGTACTCTGTGTGCGCGCGCTGCCGAACATGCTCCTCTGTGTGTAAACCAGCAATGACATGACTCGACGTGACGATGAAGGGGGCAAATGGGGGTGGACCGGTACTTTTCAGAGGCGGTATAGTACCGAATATTATCACGGTACTATACTAATACCGATATACAGTACAACTTACAGTATACAGTACACGCAAAAAGTTTGGACACACCTTCTCATTCCATGTGTTTTCTTTATTTTCATGACTATTTACATAGTAGATTGTCACATCAAAACTATGAATGAACACGTGGAGTTATGTACTTAACAAAAAAAAGGTGAAATCACTCAAGACGTGTTATATTGGAGTTTCTTCAAAATAGCCACCCTTTGCTCTATGTGGGTGGATCTACACCTGACATCCACTGTAATCTTACCGAGTACAGGATACTACTGTGATTACATCTACTTTTCTTATCACCAGAAAATCTGTTTTCCTTTTTTTTAAATGTCTATTATGTTTATAAAGTCAGGAAATATGTCCCTGGACACATGAGGACTTTGAATATGACCAATGTATGATCCTGTAACTACTTGGTATAGAATAGATACCCAATTTTGTGGTATTATCCAAAACTAATATTAAGTATCAAACTGAAGAATAAGTGATTGCCGCATTTCCTTGAATTGCCACCGGGGCGCTAATTAATTTAAAACCTCTTCTTACTCCGGCGTTTGCCAAAGGCATGCGGTTAATTTAGGCCCACGCTTATAAATTTGAGTGTGATGTAAGGATACCATCATGAAAAGCACATTTAATAAACGTTATTATGGTCTTTCCTTTACTTATAAGTGAAGTCCATGTGCAGCTCCTTCTGATCAAAAGCATCGATAACTTGTTTATAGAAGTCTTCCTTATCTTTCTTCAGTTTTAAAAGTCTCTGTCTCGATGGAGAGCTTCCTTTATTACCTCCTGCTTCGATTGAAAGTCCAGTTTAGAAAACTGTTTTATTTTAGATATGTAATCCTCCATGTTAAAAGTGCAAGCGAGAGGAAAAAATAAAGGATCCCCGCTCACTCTTGCTGCTTGTTGTCACTTCTTCTGCAGCCGAGTAGTCGCAAGAAGGATCACTAGCGCCCTCTACCACCAGGAGGCGGGAGTCATTTAATGACTCATATTTGACACACGCAGCTATGGTATATTAATAAAACATGGCTGCTTACTGTTCTTTTTAGCATATTGAATAACTTGGACCTTAAATCCTACTGAATAGCTCTTAATCTTCTTCCCTTTATGCCATTTCAAATGATTGAAATCAGCCTCCTCCATTTTGAAAATGATGACAGGTGAAGTGTCACTCGTGACGTGACGACTTTGACCGGGCGGAAATTCTAGACGTATGCTAATTATTTAGCGAAACGAGTTTGACCCGGCAGTAATTCTAGGCAGGCGCATACTGTATACTTGGAGGCGATTCAAGGAAAAACGGTAATACATTTTACCAGAAGTTTAGATAGAACACTTTAAAACACAAAATAAGCAGATATTATCAGTAAATGAACAAGTAGATTTATAATCCGTTTTTACAGTTTGTCCCTCATAATGGAGACAAAAATAATAGAATGATAAATGACACAATATGTTACTGCATAGCTAAATTAGGAGCCTTTGTTTTTTATTGCAAAATTACAATAATAAACATATGTTTAATGTACTTTAAGATTCTTTGTTAAAATAAAGCCAATAATGCCATTTTTTTCGGGTCCCCTTTATATAGAAAAGTATCAATACATATTGGTACCAGTACCAAAATATTGGTATCAGGACAACCCTAGTTTGCTGCATAATCCAACTAATGGTTCAGATAGTGGATACCAGACTGCTGGATCTAGAAGCATTTAAGTCTCACCTTAAAACTCATCTGTATACTCTAGCCTTTAAATAGACCTCCTTTTTAGACCAGTTGATCTGCCGCTTCTTTTCTCTCTCCTATGTCCGGTCCGATGACCATGGATGAAGTACTGGCTGTCCAGAGTCGAGACCCAGGATGGACCGCTCGTCGGGACCCAGGATGGACCGCTCGCCTGTATCGGTTGGGGACATCTCTACGCTGCTGATCCGCTTGAGATGGTTTCCTGTGGACGGGACTCTCGCTGCTGTCTTGGATCCGCTTGAACTGAACTCTCACGGCTGTGTTGGAGCCACTATGGATTGAACTTTCACAGTATCATGTTAGACCCGCTCGACATCCATTGCTTTCGGTCCCCTAGAGGGGGGGGGGTTGCCCACATCTGAGGTCCTCTCCAAGGTTTCTCATAGTCAGCATTGTCACTGGCGTCCCACTGGATGTGAATTCTCCCTGCCCACTGGGTGTGAGTTTTCCTTGCCCTTTTGTGGGTTCTTCCGAGGATGTTGTAGTCGTAATGATTTGTGCATTCCTTTGAGACATTTGTGATTTGGGGCTATATAAATAAGCATTGATTGATTGATTGATCTATACTCAGAGGAATACGACACAGTGGTGGTTACTTTTTTATGATGACCGTGGTCAGCCCATCTGGACCAGATGTGATTAGACTCTCTCGGTCCCAACGCCGGCCTGGGTTTCCTGGCAACTGTTTGGCCTCAGACTGTAAACACAGAGCAAAGCTGCAGGCCGCTGTTGATATAAAGACCGGCAGGGATTATTTCACATTACCAGCATCTTTTGTTTGTGTCTTCTAATCAGCTCTTTAATGGAGGAACCTACAGCGCAGGAAAAGTAAGTTCTGACATCAGGTTTCGCCCAGGCTCCGCTCTCTTGACTTCCTCTCGTGGCGGTTTGTTAATATGTATCAGGAATATTCACTTTTCTTTGTTCGCTCTTGTCTGGCAAGCTGTAATATTTTGCTTATGAATATTGATACTTGAAGTGTATATTAATGACCCTCGCTGACCTTAACCCTATCCTTATTGGCTCCCCCGTTGGTATCTGCAGGCTCATGAATATTAATCAGGTTCCATAACCTCCATTACCCTAATCTTTGCTGTCTAGCCTCCCAGAAGGACCCGTTGTCATGGCAACGCCTATACTCCACTCCTGGAGACCAAGGGCGGGGGAAATATGGTTATTAAAAACAAGGGGATGGAGAAATCCAAATTACTTAAACATCTTCTCTGAGAGAAACGACCACATAGGCGTAATGGCAATTTGTTTTCTGAGTGCTTTTAGAGCTTTCTGGAGTATTCTACTGAAAGACGGACATTAAAGAAAAAAAAAAAAACATAAATTCAGGCCGGTAATTGTGTTGGGAATGTTGACAAAAGGACAGGTATTGTAATGGTGGTCATTTTGAGCCTCAAATGCTTTCTGCAAATTCACGCTGGCAAATTCACTCAGAGATCTTGCAAACGCGCGGCATTAGAGGAGTGACTGTAGATACACCTTTTGTACAGAACCCCAACTGTAAGTACGCTTTCATACAGCAGCCTCACAATTATGGTCGAAATGATAATCACAATCATTGAATATGTTAGGTAAACATGTATTTATTGCGCACACTATTTAAAAAAACACTGTGAGCAAGGCTTTTATTTCAGAATGAAACTTAAAGGCCTACTGAAATGAGATGTTCTTATTTAAACGGGGATAGCAGGTCCATTCTATGTGTCATACTTCATCATTTTGCCATATTGCCATATTTTTGCTGAAAGGATTTAGTAGAGAACATCCACGATAAAGTTTGCAACTTTTGGTGTTAATAAAAAAGCCTTGCCTGTACCGGAAGTAGCAGACGATGTGCGCATGACGTCACGGGTTGTGGAGCTCCTCACATCTGAACATTGTTTACAATCATGGCCACCAGCAGCAAGAGCGATTCGGACCGAGAAAGCGACAATTTCCCCATTAATTTGAGCGAGGATGAAAGATTTGTGGATGAGGAAAGTGAGAGTGAAGAACTAGGAAAAAAAAAATGACTATACAGTGGGAGCGATTCAGATGTTATTAGACAAATTTACAAGGATAGTTATGGAAAATCCCTTATCTGCTTATTGTGTTACTATTGTTTTAGTGAGATTATATGGTCGTACCTGTACAACCTGAAGGTCGGCCCCGCACCTTTCTTCAGCACCAGTCGACGGGTGGTGGCGATGCCCATCTCTGCCCTTCGCAAGGGACCCTCTTCGAAACACAATCTTTCGAAAAGATCGCTGCATAATACACTGTACTTTGTGTGTGTGGTCCAATCCAACCGTGTTCGCTTGACCGCTCTGTTCCATAGTAAAGCTTCATAGTCATCTTTCGGGAATGTAAACAATGAAACACCGGCTGTGTTTGTGTTGCTAAAGCCGGCCGCAATACTCCGCTTCCCACCTACAGCTTTCTTCTTTGACGTCTCCATTATTTATTAAACAAATTGCAAACGATTCAGCAACACAGATGTCCATAATACTGTGGAATTATGCGATGAAAACAGACGACTTATAGCTGGTAACGGTGCTGGAACAAAATGTCCTCTACAATGCGTGATGTCACGTGTACGCGTCATCATACTGCGACGTTTCAGCAGGATATTTAGGCGCGAAATTTAAAATTGCAATTTAGTAAACTAACTCGGCCGTATTGGCATGTGTTGCAATGTTAATATTTCATCATTGATATATAAACTATCAGACTGCGTGGTCGCTAGTAGTGGCTTTCAGTAGGCCTTTAAAATAAAAAAAAATATATCAATATGACAAAAAAGTAAGAGGTAAATAGGGATGGACTATATGACAAATTAATCTTCATATTTTGTCAATATTCAGTGTTTTATCCTTCATAGTTAATATTGTAAATCCCATGTTCTTTATTTTCATGTACATTCTGGGGGTCTCATTCAGTAAAAAAAAATTAAAATTCCTTTCCATTTCTCTAAAATGGTATGTCATAACGTTTTTAGCATTCAATCAGACATTATTGTGAGGTTTTGTATTAGTGTTCCCAAAAATAGATATACCGTCCCCCAGACATAGTTCTTTTGTCTAAATTTGGCTCCCGAGTCAAAATATTTGCCAGAGCAGTAACCGTAGATATGGCAGTAACACGCAGGTGCCTTTTGTACAGAACCCTAACTGTAAGTACGCTTTCATACACCAATGTCTCAATTAAGGTCGAAATAATAATCACAGTCATTGAATATGTTAGGTAAACATGTATTTATTGCACACACTATTTAAAAAAAACACTGTGAGCAAAGCCTTCATTTCAAAATGGAACTGAAACTAAAAAAATATATGACAAAAAACTAAGAGGGATGGATGCTATGACCTTAAATGTTCATCGCAATTGTTATTGCAGCTTCCTGCTATAACAATATATATCACCAAATATTTGGTATGTAAACGATAATAGAAGATATAAAGCAGACCTGGGCAAATTATTTAATAATAAAGACATTCCCAAATAATTTTGTTAAGATGTCTGCTTCACAATACGATGGTCCTGCAGTCCTGGGTTCAAATCCAGGCTGAGGATCTTTCTGTGTGGAGTTTGCATGTTCTCCCCGTGAATGCGTGGGTTCCCTCCGGGTACTCCGGCTTCCTCCCACCTCCAAAGACATGCACCTGGGGATAGGCCCCTCCCACCTCCAAAGACATGCACCTGGGGATAGGTTGTTCGGCAACACTAAATTGGCCCTAGTGTGTGAATGTTGTCTGTCTATCTGTGTCGGCCCTGCGATGAGGTGGCGACTTGTCCAGGGTGTACCCCGCCTTCCGCCCGATTGTAGCTGAGATAGGCGCCAGCGACCCTGAAAGGGAATAAGCGGTAGGAAATGGATGGATGGATGTTTAAATTGGAAAGTGTAGCTGCTTTATGATGTTTTCTAATGGCCGTAAGTCTTCAACTTTACTAAGTATTTCAATGGTTGGAATCTGTGCTTTTGCATGATATAATAGTTACTATGGTCATGTAATTAGTTACTATGGTCATGTAATTAGTTACTATGGTCATCTAATTAGTTACTATGGTCATGTAATTAGTTATTATGGTCATGTAATTAGTTACTATGGTCATGTAATTAGTTACTATGGTCATGTAATTAGTTACTATGGTCATCTAATTAGTTACTATGGTCATGTAATTAGTTATTATGGTCATGTAATTAGTTACTATGGTCATGTAATTAGTTACTATGGTCATCTAATTAGTTACTATGGTCATGTAATTAGTTACTATGGTCATCTGATTAGTTACTATGGTCATGTAATTAGTTACTATGGTCATCTAATTAGTTACTATGGTCATGTAATTAGTTACTATGGTCATGTAATTAGTTACTATGGTCATCTAATTAGTTACTATGGTCATGTAATTAGTTATTATGGTCATGTAATTAGTTACTATGGTCATGTAATTAGTTACTATGGTCATCTAATTAGTTACTATGGTCATGTAATTAGTTACTATGGTCATCTAATTAGTTACTATGGTCATGTAATTAGTTACTATGGTCATGTAATTAGTTACTATGGTCATGTAATTAGTTACTATGGTCATGTAATTAGTTACTATGGTCATGTAATTAGTTATTATGGTCATCTAATTAGTTACTATGGTCATGTAATTAGTTAATTAGTTACTATGGTCATGTAATTAGTTACTATGGTCATGTAATTAGTTACTATGGTCATCTAATTAGTTACTATGGTCATGTAATTAATTACTATGGTCATGTAATTAGTTACTATGGTCATGTAATTAGTTACTATGGTCATCTAATTAGTTACTATGGTCATGTAATTAGTTACTATGGTCATCTAATTAGTTACTATGGTCATGTAATTAGTTAATTAGTTACTATGGTCATGTAATTAGTTACTATGGTCATCTAATTAGTTACTATGGTCATGTAATTAGTTACTATGGTCATCTAATTAGTTACTATGGTCATGTAATTAGTTACTATGGTCATGTAATTAGTTACTATGGTCATCTAATTAGTTACTATGGTCATGTAATTAGTTACTATGGTCATGTAATGAGTTACTATGGTCATGTAATGAGTTACTATGGTCATCTAATTAGTTACTATGGTCATGTAATTTGTTACTATGGTCATCTTAGTTTCTATGGTCATCTAATTAGTTACTATGGTCATGTAATTAGTTACTATGTCCATCTAATTAGTTACTATGGTCATGTAATTAGTTACTATGGTCATCTAATTAGTTACTATGGTCATGTAATTAGTTACTATGGTCATCTAATTAGTTACTATGGTCATGTAATTAGTTACTATGGTCATCTAATTAGTTACTATGGTCATCTAATTAGTTACTATGGTCATGTAATTAGTTACTATCCATCCATCCATTTTCTACCGCTTATTCCCTTTTGGGGTCGCGGGGTAATTAGTTACTATGGTCATCTAATTAGTTACTATGGTCATCCAATTAGTTACTATCGTCATCTAATTAGTTACTATGGTCATGTAATTAGTTACTATGGTCATCTAATTAGTTACTGTGGTCATGTAATTAGTTACTATGGCCATCTAATTAGTTACTATGGTCATGTAATTAGTTACTATGGTCATCTAATTAGTTTCTATGGTCATGTAATTAGTTACTATGGCCATCTAATTAGTTACTATGGTCATGTAATTAGTTACTATGGTCATCTAATTAGTTACTATGGCCATCTAATTAGTTACTATGGTCATGTAATTAGTTACTATGGTCATCTAATTAGTTACTATGGTCATGTAATTAGTTACTATGGTCATCTAATTAGTTACTATGGTCATGTAATTAGTTACTCTGGTCATGTAATTAGTTACTATGGTCATCTAATTAGTTACTATGGTCATGTAATTAGTTACTATCCATCCATCCATTTTCTACCGCTTATTCCCTTTCGGGGTCGCGGGGTAATTAGTTACTATGGTCATCTAATTAGTTACTATGGTCATCCAATTAGTTACTATGGTCATCTAATTAGTTACTATGGTCATGTAATTAGTTACTATGGTCATCTAATTAGTTACTATGGTCATGTAATTAGTTACTATGGTCATGTAATTAGTTACTATGGTCATGTAAGTCACAGCAGCTCAGACGAGGCACCAAGCAGTGTGGGTGGGGAGCGTTTCCACAGAGTGTTTCCAGAGCCTGAAATGTGATTTTTACAACACAGTTCTAAAGCTCAGTGATATATCATATATCAGATTGTGTGTGTTTCATTTTTGTTGTGTTCTGCTTGATTGTAAAATATGTGGTTGGAGAGGGGGTGTGACGTTCATATGTTGTTAATATTCAGTGTTTTATCCTTCATAGTTCATATTGTAAATCACACATTCTTTATTTTCATGTACATTCTAGATGTCTCATTCAGTAAAAAAAATTAAAATTCCATTCCGTTTTTTTAAGGCTGTCTATCATAATGTTTAAAGCATTCGATCAGTCATTATTTTGAGGTTTTGTATTAGTGTTCTTAAAATAAAATTAGATATACTGTCCCCCAGACACATTTTTTTGTCTAAATTTGGCCCCCGAGTCAAAATAATTGCCCAGTCCTGTCCTAGGGTGTGCAGTGCAACATGTTGAGCGATCCCTTTTCCCCCAGTAATAATGTTACATGTAATAAACTTTATTTATTTTACTGCAATGGAGGCAAGGATTACTGACCGAGAAGCAGCCTTGCACTGAGGACGGTCGTCGCTAACGATGACGACGGATTTGTTCGCTTGTCGCCATCACAGCAAGAAGGTGTCCCCAACATGCATTATCAGTTTTGTCACGATCCAACCAAAGTATTAAAAGCTCTATCGTCGGCCAAATGTATATCATTTATATTGTCTATGTGCAACCTTAGTGGTAACAAAAAATAGTGCAAATAAAAATAAAAATGCACCAAAGGAATATCCTACAAGGAACCAAGTGTAGTGTTCACAATATATATACATACATACATATATATATATATATATATATATATATATATATATATATATATATATATATATATAGGGTGTAACGGTGCACAAAATTTTCGGTTCGGTACGTACCTCGGTTTAGTGGTCACGGTTCGGTTCATTTTCGGTACAGTAAGAAAACAACAAAATATAAACTTTTTGGTTATTTATTTACCAAATTTGTAAACAACGGCGGGACGGCACGGCGCAATGGAAGAGTGGCCGTGCGCAACCCAAGGGTCCCTGGTTCAATCCCCACCTAGTACCAACCTCGTCACGTCCGTTGTGTCCTGAGCAAGACACTTCACCCTTGCTCCTGATGGGTGCTGGTTAGGGCCTTGCATGGCAGCTCCCTCCATCAGTGTGTGAATGTGTGTGTGAATGTGGAAGTAGTGTCAAAGCGCTTTGAGTACTTTGACGGTAGAAAAGTGCTATACAAGTACAACCCAATATCCTTTTAGCATTGGGAACACTATAATAATTATGCCCACGTTAATCAACATTAAACTGCCTCAAATCGTTGCTCGGATCCAAAAAAATGACAAAACTTTACTGCTACATATAAAAAGTGCAACATTAAACAGTTTCAAGTCAACTCATCATGCTTAATTTATCACAGCATTTGAGCAGCCTGTAGTTGACTTTTATTATGTAAATGTTATACTTTTTTCAAAAAGTGATAGCAGGGACCCTGCCATTCAAAGCTTTTCTGTCCTTTAAACACACACACACACACACACACACACACACACCGCAAAATGAGCTAACGTTACGCTAAAAACGTCAACGGGCTCACAGTGATGTTACTAGTAGTTGACTGGGAGGTGTTTATTATCATTTGGGGAGAGTACGCTGCCTTATGCTCACCTGCTAAACCCCTATCTGCTCTGATTGGCTCTTACCGCTCTGAATACGCACTGCTGATTGGCTGTTACCGCTATATATATATATGTTCGGCTGGGGACATCTCTGCGCTGCTGATCCGCCTCCGCTCGGGATGGTTTCCTGCTGGCTCCGCTGTGAACGGGACTCTCGCTGCTGTGTTGGATCCGCTTTGGACTGGACTCTCGCGACTGTGTTGGATCCATTGTGGATTGAACTTTCACAGTATCATGTTAGACCCGCTCGACATCCATTGCTTTCCTCCTCTCCAAGGTTCTCATAGTCATCATTGTCACCGACGTCCCACTGGGTGTGAGTTTTCCTTGCCCTTATGTGGGCCTACCGAGGATGTCGTGGTGGTTTGTGCAGCCCTTTGAGACACTAGTGATTTAGGGCTATATAAATAAACATTGATTGATTGATTGATATATGTAACCAATCAAATGGTTGTGTGGGTGGGACAATGTTGGCTGCTGACACAGAGGCAGAAGAAGCAAAGCAGCTTGTTAAGACTTAAACTTAGAAACTCGTTCACTACGACCCCATACCGAAACCGTTCAATACAAATACACGTACTGTTACACCCCTACATATATGACATGTCTTTAGACTTTAGTAAAAAAAAAAAAGGTTGTTGCTTCCGTTATGTTGGCGTGTATTTTGAGAGGTGGATGGATACAGAGTGGCCTTGTTAAGGTTGTCTGTGCTTTGGGCACCCCATGCTTTTGTGACTGTGCGGCGGGGCTCTGGGAGCAACAATAGCTCTATTTGGATTGTTAGCTTCCTGTCGCGGGTGGTGGAGGGCAGTGTTTTTGCAGCTTAACGTGTCGCCGCAACTCCATGATTTGTTTGGCTGTGTAGGCCTGGGCAACATGGCCTCAAAATGACATCTGATTTTTTTTTCACCCGAAAAAATTAATTTTATATTTTTTCCCTTACTTTACAAAAAACAAAACACTGAATACAAATGACAGACATAATTCATAACAACTTTTTCTTTGAGTTGATCAAAAAACTATGACACTATATACCTGTGTCTATATATATATATATATATATATATATATATATATATATATATATATATATATATATATATATATATATATATATATATACACATCCATTTTCTACCGCTTATTCCCTGTCGGGGTCGCGGGGGGCGCTGGCGCCTATCTCAGCTACAATCGGGCGGAAGGCGGGGTACACCCTGGACAAGTCGCCACCTCATCGCAGGGCCAACACAGATAGACAGACAACACTCACACTCACATTCACACACTAGGGACCATTTAGTGTTGCCAATCAACCTATCCCCAGGTGCATGTCTTTGGAGGTGGGAGGAAGCCGGAGTACCCGGAGGGAACCCACGCATTCACGGGGAGAACATGCAAACTCCACACAGAAAGATCCCGAGCCTGGATTTGAACCCAGGACTGCAGGACCTTCGTATTGTGAGGCAGACGCACTAACCCCTCTGCCACCGTGAAGCCCATATATATATATATATATATATATATATATATATAGATATATATATATATATATATATATACATATATATACACACATATATATATATATATAATAGTACTTTAGTAATTCCTACAGGAGAGTTCCCTCAGGAAAATTCAAAATGTGTTTAATGATAATACAAGCATGTTTAACACATATAGATTCATTTCTTTCATGAAGACAAGAATATAAGTTGGTGTATGAGCTGATTGTGATGACTTGCATTGATTGGAATCAGACAGTAGTGATGATAACGTCCACATTTTCAAATGGAAGAGAAAAAAGTCCTCCTTTCTGTCCAATAGCACATGAAAGTGCTTGCTTTTTGCCATCTTATTTGTCCATCTTCCATACTCCTTTTTATGCACTTTACAAGAAATACATTGGTGGCAAACTCCGTTGCTTGCTGGCGTGTGTGCGCCAGCTTTCTGAGACTCTTATTATGTTAGCGCAGGCAGGATGAAGCAGCATTTTTATCGTGAAGATAGGACCTGTGTAGTTGGTCTTTAGACTTTTGGAGAGTGTTGAAATAAAAATTGTTTCTCGCCTTCCTGTCGGTCATTTTTTCTTAATAATGATCTGGCTGCAGCCAGCGTCATCTCACAAGACCCTCGGGTGTCGTGAATGTCAATCAAATGACAAAAGTGACGTCTTGGTGAAGATTGATGATCACTATTTTTTAGGTCTATTTTTGGAATTGCCTGGCTGGCGATGGACTGACACACCCTCCACCATCCACTGCCGTACTCTTAGCAAAAGTCCTATTTGTATTGTACTTCTTTTTAGACCAGGTGTGAAATTTACTTTTTATGGAATAATGGTTAAAGAAGTAGTGAATTAGTGAAGTGAATTATATTTATATAGCGCTTTTCTCAAGTGACTCAAATCGCTTTACATAGTGACACCCAATATCTAAGTTACATTTAAAGCAGTGTGGGTGGCACTGGGAGCAGGTGGGTAAAGTGTCTTGCCCAAGCACACAACGGCAGTGACTAGGATGGCACAAGCGGGAATCGAACCTGCAACCCTCAAGTTGCTGGCACGGCAACTCTACCAACCGAGCTATGTAAATTAGGAGCTTCCTCTGTGAAGCAATACTTCTCTCTTGAATACAATACTGTTTGTAACTTGCTCGCAGTTGAATTTTTCAAAGCAAAAAATAACCAAGATTGCCATTGGCTAGCTTGTGTTATCATTAGTGGTTTAACAGAACACATTTGTGCTATAACGGTCTGTGTTTTTCACAATTGCTAAGTTTGTGTAGTAATTTAATTTTTTTTACCAGCCCGGAGAAAATGATTGGTGTTTACGGCAGTCACTCAACCTGTCTTGTCAACATGTACGCGCAGAGAGCAAGACGCTCCAGACTATGCTGTGTGTCTTGTTTACATTCAACACTGTTTTCTGTAGTAAAAGTCTCTTTTCAGTGCTTAAGTTTTTAGTACATCACTTGTCAATACTGCGCAAATAATAGTTTATTTATATGTATGTATGTATATGTACTGTATGTGTGTGTGTATATATATATATGTGTGTTTGTGTGTGTGTGTGTGTGTGTGTGTGTGTATGTATGTGTATATATATATATATATATATATATATATATGTGTGTATGTATATATATGTATTTGTATATATATATATTTGTATGTAAATCAATAAATAAATGGGTTGTACTTGTATAGCGCTTTTCTACCTTCAAGGTACTCAAAGCGCTTTGACACTACTTCCACATTCACCCATTCACACACACATTCACACACTGATGGAGGGAGCTGCCATGCAAGGCGCCAACCAGCACCCTGCCTTCCGCCCGATTGTAGCTGAGATAGGCGCCAGCGCCCCCCCGCAACCCCGAAAGGGAATAAGCGGTAGAAAATGGATGGATATACATATATGTGTGTATGTATAAATATACATGCACATATACATACATACATATACACATGTATATACATACACACACATACATATATATATATATATATATATATATATATATATATATATATATATATATATATATATACACATATATATATACACACACATATATACATACATACATATATTCATACACATATACATATACATAGGGACGGCGTGGCGCATTGGGGGAGTGGCCGTGCGCAACCCGAGGGTCCCTGGTTCAATTCCCACCTAGTACCAACCTCGTCACGTCCGTTGTGTCCTGAGCAAGCTCCTGATGGGTGCTGGTTGGCGCCTTGCATGGCAGCTCCCTCCATCAGTGTGTGAATGTGTGTGTGAATGGGTAAATGTGGAAGTAGTGTCAAAGCGCTTTGAGTACCTTGAAGGTAGAAAAGCGCTATACAAGTACAACCCATTTATCATTTATATATGTATATAAAAATGTGTGTATATATGTGTGTATGTATATATATGTGTGTGTATATATATATATATATATATATATATATATATATATATATATATATATATATATATATATATAATAATATGTGTGTGTGTGTGTGTGTGTATATATATATATGTGTATGTGTATCCATGTGTGTGTGTGTGTGTGTGTGTGTGTGTGTGTGTGTATATATATATATATATATATATATATAAAACTATAACATCCATTCATACTGTAGCGACATGCTGGTAGTAATGTTTTATGTTGGTGTGGTTTGGATTTGATGTCAGTTTTTCCCATGTTTGCAAACACACCTGAAAGGTGATTGACGGGAAATGGGAAGGTGTTGTTCTGTGTCCGGCGGGTAAGTGTGGACTCACAGAGACGACGGTGTTTACTCGGTAGGTAATACCTGTTGGAATTGTGCCGTTTGTCGTCACAAGATTGGTAATAAAAACTAAAAATAGCAGCGGACGTTGTGTAATATATTCTGGGTGCTACAATGTATTACTTTAGTTTCTTTTCAGTAAAAAAAATATATCTTATTTTCAAGGTGTGGTGGTAATGAACATGCTGCCACTGTTGTGGCCCTAGTACAGACCTGGGTAAATTAAGGCCCGGGGGTCGAATGCGGCTTGTTATGCTTTTTTCAGTCTGGCCCACCGGACATTACCAAATCATTTTTTTAGATCTTTAAGATGTAAAGTGTAGCTGCCATTATGATGTGCAGTCATTTAATGACGGTAAGTTTTCAACTATACAAAGTATTTCAATGGTTGAAATCTGCGCTTTTGCATGATATACTAGTTACTAAGGTCATCTAATTAGTTACTAAGGTCATCTAATTAGTTACTAAGGTCATCTAATTAGTTACTAAGGTCATCTGATTAGTTACTAAGGTCATCTAATTAGTTACTATGGTCATCTAGTTAGTTACTATGGTCATCTAATTAGTTACTAAGGTCATCTAATTAGTTACTAAGGTCATCTAATTAGTTACTAAGGTCATCTGATTAGTTACTAAGGTCATCTGATTAGTTACTATGGTCATCTAGTTAGTTACTATGGTCATCTAATTAGTTACTATGGTCATCTAATTAGTTACTATGGTCATCTAATTAGTTACTATGGTCATCTAGTTAGTTACTAAGGTCATCTAATTAGTTACTATGGTCATCTAATTAGTTACCATGGTCATGTAATTAGTTACTATGGTCATCTAATTAGTTACTATGGTCATCTAATTAGTTACTATGGTCATCTAATTAGTTTCTATGGTCATCTAATTAGTTACTATGGTCATCTAATTAGTTACTATGGTCATCTAATTAGTTACTATGGTCATCTAATTAGTTTCTATGGTCATCTAATTAGTTACTATGGCCATCTAATTAGTTACTATGGTCATGTAATTAGTTACTATGGTCATTTAATTAGTTTCTATGGTCATGTAATTAGTTACTATGGCCATCTAATTAGTTACTATGGTCATGTAATTAGTTACTATGGTCATCTAATTAGTTACTATGGTCATGTAATTAGTTACTATGGTCATCTAATTAGTTACTATGGTCATCTAATTAGTTACTATGGTCATCTAATTAGTTACTATGGTCATCTAATTAGTTACTAAGGTCATCTAATTAGTTACTAAGGTCATCTAATTAGTTACTATGGTCATCTAATTAGTTACTATGGTCATCTAATTAGTTACTATGGTCATCTAATTAGTTACTACGGTAATGTAATTAGTTACTGCGGTAATATAAGTCACAGCAGCTCAGACGAGGCACCAAGCAGTGTGGCTGGGGAGTGTTTCTCCAGAGTGTTTCCAGAGCCTGAAATGTGGGTGTCAGGGACTGACGCGGAAGGAGATTTTTACAACAAAGTTCTAAAGCTTAGTGATATATCAGATTGTGTGTGTTTATTTTGTACCCTTTGCGTTCATTTTTTGCTGTTTGTTGCATTTTGCTTGACTGTAAAATATGTGGCTGGATAGTGCGTGTGACGTTCATATGTTGTCAATATTCAGTGTTTTATCCTTCATAGTTCATATTATAAATCACACATTCTTTATTTTCTTGTCGATACTGGGTGTTTCTTTCAGTAAAAAAATTAAAAATTCCATTTTATAAAGCGGTCTGTCATAACGTTTTTAGCATTCAGACATGATTGAGAGGTTTTGTATAAATGTTCTTAAAAATCAGTTCTAACATCCCCCAGACACTTTTTTTTCTTTAAATTTGACCCCTCAAGGCAAAATAATTGCCCAGGCCTGTCCAAGTGCTACCTCCGAAAATTGAATATTTTGGGGTCCACTCCAAACACATTGTTTTAGTTCATGAACTAACGTTATACCTTTTTCCACAAAACATTCAGGAATTCCAAGTTCCTGGAACCTTTAACTGAAGTTTCTTGCGTTTCACCGCATTCCACAGTCCGGGGTAGTTTATACAAATCAGGCTGATGACGTCTGAAGGAGTGCTACTGCATATTTCTACAAACCCCGTTTTCATGAGTTGGGAAATTGTGTTAGATGTAAATATAAACAGAATACATTGATTTGCAAATCCTTTTCAACCCATATTCAGTTGAATGCACTACAAAGACAACATATTTGATGTTCAAACTCATAAACTTTATTTATTTATTTTTTGCAAATAATTAACTTTGAATTTCATGGCTGCAACACGTGCCAAAGTAGTTGGGAAAGGGCATGTTCACCACTGTGCTACATCACCTTTTCTTTTAACAACACTCCATAAACGTTTGGGAACTGAGGAAACTAATTGTTGAAGCTTTGAAAGTGGAATTCTTTCCCATTCTTGTTTTATGTAGAGCTTCAGTCGTTCAAGTGAAGTGAATTATATTTGTATAGCGCTTTTCTCAAGTGACTCAAATAACTTAACATTGTGAACCCCAATATCTAAGTTACATTTAAACCAGTATGGGTGGCACTGGGAGTGTCTTGCCCAAGGACACAACCGCAGAGACAAGGATGGTGGAAACGGGGATCGAACCTGCAACCCTCAAGTTGCTGGCACGGCCGCTCTACCAACCAAGCTATACTGCCGGTTGGTAGTATAGCTTCAACAGTCCGGGGTCTCCGCTGTCGTATTTTACGCTTCATAATGCGCCACACATTTTCCATGGGAGACAGGTCTGGACTGCAGGCGGGCCAGGAAAGTACCCGCACTCTTTTTTTACGAAGCCACGCTGTTGTAACACGTGCTAAATGTGGCTTGGCATTGTCTTGCTGAAATAAGCAGGGGCGTCCATGAAAAAGACGGCGCTTAGATGGCAGCATATGTTGTTCCAAAAACTTTATATACCTTTCAGCATTAATGGTGCCTTCACAGATGTGTAAGTTACCCATGCCTTGGGCACTAATGCACCCCCATACCATCACACATGTGTAAGTTACCCATGCCTTGGCCACTAATGCACCCCCATACCATCACAGATGTGTAAGTTACCCATGCCTTGGGCACTAATGCACCCCCATACCATCACACATGCTGGCTTTTCAACTTTGCGTCGATAACAGTCTGGATGGTTCTCTTCCCCTTTGGTCCGGATGTCCCCATGTGGATTATTTCCAAAAACAATTTGAAATGTGGACTCGTCAGACCACAGAACACTTTTCCACTTTGCATCAGTCCATGTTAGATGATCTCGGCCCAGCGACGCCGGCAGCGTTTCTGGATGTTGTGGATAAATGACTTTCGCTTTGCATAGTAGAGCTTTAACTTGCACTTACAGATGTAGCGACCAACTGTATTTAGTGACAGTGGTTTTCTGAAGTATTCCTGAGCCCATGTGGTGATATCCTTTAGAGATTGATGTCGGTTTTTGATACAGTGCTGTCTGAGGGATGGAAGGTCACGGTCATTCAATGTTGGTTTCCGGCCATGCTGCTTACGTGGAGTGATTTCTCCAGATTCTCTGAACCTTTTGATGATATTATGGACCATAGATGTTGAAATCCCTAAATGTCTTGCAATTGCACTTTGAGAAACATTGTTTTTAAAGTGTTTGACTATTTTCTGACGCAGTTGTGGACAGGAGTTTTTGTGTAAAAATAGACAGTTTTATGTCTTCCACAGCTCCTCTACCACACGGGGTCCCCCAGGGCTCAATCCTTGCCCCAATCTTATTTGCGCTTTACCTTCTCCACCTTGGTTCTATTTTCATGCCGATGATTGCCAGATCTATTTTCCCATGGCACAAAATAACACAGTTCGTCTCATTGACTGCCTGCACGACATCAAAGCCTGGCTTTCAGCTAACTCCCTGAGTCTAAATGAAGACAAAACAGAAGTTATGTTTTTCGGTCCAAGTCGCTCTCCCTCCCCCAACGTTGACCTCGGCACTCTGACCCCGTATCGCAGCGACTGTGTAACAAACCTGGGGGTAAAGTTCGACTCAGATTTTAAATTCGAAAAACAAATCAGCAGCGTCGTTCAAAAAAGCTTTCATCAATTCCGCCAAATAGCAAAAGTGGAACCGCTTCTGTCAGGACATGATCTCGAGAAATTAATTCACGCCTTTATCTGGAATGGTTTAGACTACTGCAATGGCCTGTATGTGTTGGCATTAGCCAGGCCTGCAGCTGGTGCAGAAGTCTACTGCTCGTCTGCTAACAGACCCGCAGACGTGAGCACATCACCCCCATATTGGCTCCCTGTGCGTTATCCAATCAATTTTAAACTCCTTCTATTTGCTTTTAAATGTCTAAACAACCTGGTGCCAACATATCTCTCCGACCTCCTTCAGCCTTACTGCCCCACCCGATCCCTAAGATCAGCTGCTACTGACGGTCCCTGACACAAGGCTGAAGCTTAGAGGTGACAAAGCTTTTGCCGCTGCTGCTCCCAAGTTCTGGAACGACCCACCTCTGAGTGTTAGACAAGCCTCCTCTCTTCCTGTTTTTAAATCTCTCTTAAAAACATACTTTTATTCCTTGGCTTTTAACACTGAGTGATATCCATCCTGCAATGGCGCCCCATTATACACCTGCTGAGAACCTGTTTTTATGTTTTATTTATTCATGTTCTGATGGCTGATGGCTTCATCTGACCGGGATCTTCAGCTCTCGCTGGACCGGTTCGCAGCCGAGTGTGAAGCGACCGGAATGAGAATCAGCACCTCCAAGTCCGAGTCCATGGTTCTCGCCCGGAAAAGGGTGGAATGCCATCTCCGGGTTGGGGAGGAGACCCTGCCCCAAGTGGAGGAGTTCAAGTACCTAGGAGTCTTGTTCACGAGTGAGGGAAGAGTGGATGGTGAGATCAACAGGCGGATCGGTGCGGCGTCTTCAGTAATGCGGACGTTGTATCGATCCGTTGTGGTGAAGAAGGAGCTGAGCCGGAAGGCAAAGCTCTCAATTTACTGGTCGATCTACGTTCCCATCCTCACCTATGGTCATGAGCTTTGGGTCATGACCGAAAGGATAAGATCACGGGTACAAGCGGCCCAAATGAGTTTCCAGGTCTCTCCCTTAGGGTGAGAAGCTCTGTCATCCGGGAGGAACTCAAAGTAAAGCCGCTGCTCCTTCACATCGAGAGGAGCCAGATGAGGTGGTTCGGGCATCTGGTCAGGATGCCACCCGAACGCCTCCCTAGGGAGGTGTTTAGGGCACGTCCAACCGGTAGGAGGCCACGGGGAAGACCCAGGACACGTTGGGAAGACTATGTCTCCCGGCTGGCCTGGGAACGCCTCGGGATCCCCCGGGAAGAGCTAGACGAAGTGGCTGGGGAGAGGGAAGTCTGGGTTTCCCTGCTTAGGCTGTTGCCCCCGCGACCCGACCTCGGATAAGCGGAAGATGATGGATGGATGGATTATTCATTTTTGATCATGTTCTGTTTGTGTTGTGGTGTTTGCTCAGTCCTCGTATTATCTTTTAACCTGCCCATTGTACAGCACTTTGGCTACCCCTGTGGTACATTTTAAATGTGCTTTATAAATAAAGTTGATTTGATTGAAAGGGGTGTACCTCGCCCCATCCTTTCTTGAGAAGACTGAGCATTTTTTGGGAAGCTGTTTTTATAGCCAATCATGGCACCCACCTGTTCCCAATTAGCCTGCACACCTGTGGGATGTTCCAAATAAGTGTTTGATGAGCATTCTTCAACTTTATCAGTATTTATTGCCACGTTTCCCGACTTCTTTGTCACGTGTTGCTGGCATCAAATTGTAAAGTTAATGATTATTTGCAAAAAAAAAAAATGTTAGCAGTTTCAACATCAAATATGTTGTCTTTGTAGCATATTCAACTGAATATGGGTTGAAAAATGTGCAAATCATTGTATTCTGTTTATATTTACATCCAACACAATGTCCCAACTCATATGGAAACTGGGTTTGTACACTGACGTCATGCAAATAAAGGGACAGTAATAGGCACTATTTCTTTTACGAAAGTGTAAGTAAATGAAATACAAAGCAATAATTTACAAAGCGATATGATGTAAAAAAAAAAAAAAAAAAAGCGCACCGGATTTTTACATTAGCATTCAGGCTACTGACAATATATAAAGAATACATGTCAGCATTTATCTCACAGCAACAACAAACACGTCAGGCTGTCAGCACTAGTATGCAAATGTAGTGTCACTGACTACTTTTACAACATACAGTACAACAAAGTAAATAGTAAACATCTAATCTTCGTTCCACTCGTCCTTTATTTCACCACAAGGTCATAGTCCTGGTTGGAGTCACCACTTTCTGTCCATCTGAATACTTTATATACAGTACAGGCCAAACGTTTGGACACACCTTGTCATTCACAGCACAACTGATAGTCCCAACCCCATTGATAAAGCAAGACATTCCACTCATCAACCCACATAAGGCACACCTGGAAGTGGAAACACATTCAAGGTGACTACCTCTTGAAGCTCATCGAGAGAATTCCAATAGTAATCATAGCAAAGTGTGGCGATTTTTTTGTTAAGTACATAACTCCACATGTGCTCATTCATCGTTTTGATATGACAATCTACAATGTAAATAGTCATGAAAATAAAGATAACACATTGAATGAGAAGGTGTGTACACATTTTTTGCCTGTACTGTGTGTATATGTATGTATATATATATATATATATATATATGTATATATATATATATATATATATATATATATATACATATAAAAATCTCCTGATGATTGAGGGAACCCCTCATGAAACAGTTCTGTAGAGATGAAGTAGTCTTGTGATTTTTTTCCCACACCTACATATATATATATATATATATATATATATATATATTAGAGATGTCCGATAATGGCTTTTTTGCCTATATTCCGACATTGTCCAACTCTTAATTTAACTCGGTTGGTAGAGTGGCCGTGCCAGCAACTTGAGGGTTGCAGGTTCGATTCCCGCTTCCGCCATCCTAGTCACTGCCGTTGTGTCCTTGGGCAAGACACTTTACCCACCTGCCCCCAGTGCCACCCACACTGGTTTGAATGTAACTTAGATATTGGGGTTCACTATGTAAAGCGCTTTGAGTCACTAGAGAAAAAGCGCTATATAAAATATAAATCACTTCAAAATTCACTTCAATTAGCGATACCGATATATACAGCTGTGGAATTAACACATTATGATGCCTCATTTTGTTGTGATGCCCATCTGGATGCATTAAACAATGTAACAAGGTTTTACAAAATAAATCAACTCAAGTTATGGAAAAAAAAAATGCCAACATGGCACTGCCATATTTATTATTGTGCATTATTTTTTTTAACATGCCTCAAAACAGCAGCTTGGAATTTGGGTATATGCGCTCCCTGAGAGAGCATGAGGAGGTTGAGGTGGGCGGGGTTGGGGTGTATATTGTAGTGTCCCGGAAGAGTTAGAGCTGCAAGGGGTTCTGGATATTGGTTCTGTTGTGTTTATGTTATGTTATAGTGCGGATGTTCTCCCGAAATGTTTGTCATTCTTGTTTGGTGTGGGTTCACAGTGTGGCGCATATTTTTAACATGGTTAAAGTTGTTTATACGGCCACCCTCAGTGTGACCTATATTGCTGTTGACCAAGTATGTCTTGCATTGACTTGTGTGTGTGTGTGTGAAAAGCCGTAGATATTATGTGACTGGGCCGGCACGTAAAGGCCTTTAAGGTTTATTGGCGCTCTGTACTTCTCCCTACGTCTGTGTACACAGCGGCGTTTTAAAAAGTCATACATTTTACTTTTTGAAACCGATACCGATAAATTTGATACCTAGAATTTCCGATATTACATTTTAAAGCATTTATTGGCCAATAATATCGGACATCTCTAGTAAATACATTTAAAAGAGTTTATCCACTTCTCGTATCTTTACGTATTAAAAGGACATTTGCATTAAACTGCACACGAGTTTAAATAAAGACCTTGTAATGGCAGCTGAAATTTAGAATACCAAAGTTTTAGGAACACCCCCGCAACTGTGTTTAACCAATCAGCGGTCACTAGAACAGCCCGCCCGCTCTTGGGTTCCTGGAACCTTTGGAAAGTCCCACCTTGCTACCTGAGGTGGGTAGAGTAGCCAGAAATTGTACTCAAATAAGAGTATTTTAGAGATGTATTACTCAAGTAAACATAAGGATTAGTCACCCAAATATTAACTTGAGTAAAAGTAAAAAGTATGTTGTGAAAAAACTACTCAGGTACTGAGTAACTGATGAGTAACCTGTTCGTTTAATGATGACGGCAACAAGTAATGCACAAAAACATAAAAATAGCAGTGAACAAATTTAGAGCCAGGAATATCTCTTAAGCAACTAAAACAATAATATACAGTAAATAATATATATTTGGTTTTACACTGTATTGAAAACATTTTTTTAAATGAATTTTACCTTTGCAACCTCATTATACTATTGGCTAAATTTTATATTCATAAATGTAAGTTTCTCAATACCCAACCTGTTTTTTGTGCCTTTTAAAAAAGATTTAGAACTCTGCATTAAAACACTCTACCTTTAACAACCAAAAAGCTGTGAAAACGATGATGTGTTCCAAATTTAAGTTATTATTGAGATTGAGTGAGCCTCTGGCTTTGCACTTTGTTTATTATATATATATATATATATTTTTTTGCATTCTATTTTAGTTACTTCGAATTTACAACCCCCTGGCGCTGTTTTGTACGTTTTTTGTACAGTTTTTGTACTTACTTCGATTATTATTTTTAACTTTGTAAATGTTGAAATTTATAAATAAAGGTTTATGAAAAAGAAAAAAGTGTGCAGTTACTCATGTGACCGACAGGCTCTGTTTGATTGGTGAAACGGAGTCAAACGTCACCAGTGACTGCATTTGATTGGTGAAACGGAGTCAAACGTCACCAGTGACTGCATTTGATTGGTGAAACGGAGTCAAACGTCACCAGTGACTGCATTTGATTGGTGAAACGGAATCAAACGTCACCAGTGATTGCATTTGATTGGTGAAACGGAGTCAAGCGTCACCAGTGACTGCATTTGATTGGTGAAACGCAGGCATGTGATAGATCCTACTTTGAAAGTCTGTCTGACAAAACAAACAAAGCGCGCATTAACAGATCGATAAAAATCAGTAGTGAGTAGCGAGCTGAATGTAGATAAATGGAGCGGAGTAAAAGTATCGTTTCTTCTCTATAAATATACTCAAGTATGTTGAATTAAAACTACTCTTAGAATTACAATTTATCCCAAAAGTTACTCAAGTAGATGTAACGGAGTAAATGTAGCGCGTTACTACCCACCTCTGCTTGCTACTAGGAACTAAAACTAGTTCCTGAAGAACTAAATCTACCCGGGCAGTTTTTGGTGGAAACACAGGTGTAACATTATGTACCTGGGTAAATGGGTAAGGCTCCTGTGGTGGAAAAGGGCCTAAAGAAGAGTTAACGTTTGAGCCAAGCAGAACTTTGCTTGCTACTCAGCTTCAGAGCACTCAAGCCTGCCTAGATTCTTACCATTTTCTTGACACGAGATCCAGTTTTGTGCAGTTTGACTTGACACGTACCTCTCTTGTCTCTAGATTTGGACAGCAATGACGAAGGAGGGCCTGACAGCGGCGCCGTGGAGGAGGAAGGCTGGTTTGGGAATGCTTCCGACACGCGCTCAGAGTCTTCATCCTACGGCGACACCCAGGACGAGCTCCTCCTGCAGAGAGGCTCGTCCCCCGACGGAGTCAGCCGTGACGACTGCGGAGGCGAGAGTTCCACCCCGGTCAACCGGGCCTCCTTGGAGCTGCTCGGACTGGCCGGAGGCGCCTTCTCCCCTCAGGACTCGGTCTCGTCCGTGGTGTCGTCGCTGTACGGCGAGGCGGCGTCTCGCACCCTGGGGAAACCGCTCAGCAGCAACCTGCGGCGCCTGCTGGAGGCCGGGTCGCTGAAACTGGACACGGGGGACCTTCTGGGTCGGTCGTCCAGGGCCGGCGCAGGTGGCGACTCCCCTCCGATAGGGCTCGCCTCGCCCTTGCCCCTGTCCCCGTCTTCCCACCACGCTCAGCAGTTAAGTGCTCTTGCTCGTAAATTGGCTAACAACAACAGCGGCTCGGCCTCGCCAGCCCCGTTGGCGCCCTCAGTCAGCAGCATCAAACAAGAGCCGCTTGACCACTTTAACTCCGTCACCCCAAGCAACGGCGGCGGCTTTGTGTGGGCGGGCGTGGCGGACAAGTGGCCCTGCGGTTCCAGCCTGTCCCCCGACTCAGCCATACAGAAGTTAAAAGCGGCGGCGAACGCGGTACTTCAAGACAAGAACGCCGTGTCCTCCTCCGCCACCACCACATCCTCCACCTCCGCCTTGTCCGCCGTGTCGGCCCTGGGAGGAGCAGCCGGGGCGGGCGGCCGAGGAGACGACGTGGTGCGCTTCGATGCCTTCAACTCTCCGTTTAGCCCGCAGTCGGCCAGCTCCACCTTAGCAGCGCTTTCCAAGAAAGTCAGCGAGCGGAGCCACGCCTCGTCCACGTCCGCCGCGCCCGCCGACCACCAGAACTCCTTCCTCTCGCTCGTGTCCATGACCTCCTCCGCTGCCTTGCTCAAAGAGGTGGCGGCCCGGGCGGCGGGGAACATGCTGGCCGAGAAGAAGGAGGGGTCCCCGCTGGCGGCCTCCGTGGTCCTCCAAGAGGACGTAAAGCCCATTCTGGACCAGAACCAGAAGGCCAGCACGCCATCGACGCCCACCCAGGGCCTGGAGTTATTGTTGCCCTCCACGCCCAAAGGAAGAGGCAAGCCCAACAGCCAAGCAGGTAAAAATATGTGCAGGAGTATGAAGGATGTAACTGTGCCAATAATGAAAGAGTGTTACCATAGGAGGAATCACACTATTTGATATGGTTGCACGTAATCCCGGAAGTTGGTGTCTGTTGTTAGACCAGGGGTCACCAACATGTTGCCCGTAAGGACCAGATGAGTCGCCCGCTGGCCTGTTCTAAAAATAGCTCAAATAGCAGCACTTACCAGTGAGCTGCCTCTGTTTTTTAAAGTGTATTTATTTACTAGCAAGCTGGTCTCGCTTTGCTGGACATTTTTAATTCTAAGAGAGACAAAACTCAAATAGAATTTGAAAATCCAAGGAAATATTTGAAAGACTTGGTCTTCACTTGTTTAAATAAATTCATTTATTTTTTTACTTTGCTTCTTATAACTTTCAGAAAGACAATTTATTTTTTTACTTTGCTTCTTATAACTTTCAGAAAGACAATTAAAAAAAAAAAAAAAAATACAACCTTAAAAATTATTTTAGGATTTTTAAACACACCTTTTTACCTTTTACATTCCTTCCTCTTCTTTCCTGACAATTTAAATCAATGTTCAAGTATTTTTTTTCCTCTTTTAATTGTAATGAATAATAAATTAATTTAATTCTTCATTTTAGCTTCTGTTTTTTCGACAAAGAATTAAAAAAAAAAATATTTCTTCAAAGTTGATTAAAATTCAGAAAAATTATTCTGGCAAATCTAGAAAATCTGTATAATCATATTTTAAATATTATTTCAAAGTCTTTTGAACTTCTTTAAAACATTTTGTTCTGGATAATCTAGAAGAGATAATGATTTGTCTTTGTTAGAAATATAGCTTGGTCCAATTTGTTATATATTCTAACCAAGTGCAGATTGGATTTTAACCTATTTAAAACATGTCATCAAAATTCTAAAATAAATCTTTATCAGGAAAAATTACTGATGATGTTCCATAAATTCTTTTTTTAGTATTTTCAAAAAGATTCGAATTAGCTAGTTTTTCTCTTCTTTTTTTCGATTGAATTTTGAATTTTAAAGAGTCAAAATTAAAGATAAACTATGTTTCATAGTTTATATTTATTGTGAGAAATGAAATCATTAAGATGATCAGTGTTTCCACAAAGATAAATATCATTAATTATTAATAATAACAGAGTTTAAAGTAAATTGAGCAAATTGGCTATTTCTGGCAATTTATCTAAATGTGTATCAAACTGGTAGCCCTTGGCATTAATCAGTACCCAAGAAGTAGTAGCTCTTGCTTTCAAAAAGGTTGGTGACCCCTGCGTTAGACGGTGCAAAGATCAGCTGTGAGAGGCCACAAATGTCACCTCAAAGCACTTTAGATAAAATGGAGGTAATTAGTTGGCAATGTAGCGACAAACTTCACTCACGGACTGTAAGTCCAACCAGACTTTATCGCTTGTTCCTGCACTTGGTTGGTTTCTCTGGGACTAAATCCATGATGATTGGTTGGTGTTAGAATGAAGAGCCACGATTGGCTAAGGTTAGGGCCAATCAGAGACGAGCTGTTTTAAAAAGCAGGAAGCAAAATCCAAACATTGCCCACATCAGTGGTAAAGGGTCTTGTCTATATCATTCTTCCAGGGTGCATCAATAGTCCATAGTGGATCTAACATAATAGTGTGAGAGTCCAGTCCATAGTGGATCTAACATAATAGTGAGAGTCCAGTCCATAGTGGATCTAACATAATAGTGAGAGTCCAGTCCATAGTGGATCTAACATAATAGTGTGAGAGTCCAGTCCATAGTGGATCTAACATAATAGTGTGAGAGTCCAGTCCATAGTGGATCTAACATAATAGTGAGAGTCCAGTCCATAGTGGATCTAACATAATAGTGTGAGAGTCCAGTCCATAGTGGATCTAACATAATAGTGTGAGAGTCCAGTCCATAGTGGATCTAACATAATAGTGTGAGAGTCCAGTCCATAGTGGATCTAACATAATAGTGAGAGTCCAGTCCATAGTGGATCTAACATAATAGTGTGAGAGTCCAGTCCATAGTGGATCTAACATAATAGTGTGAGAGTCCAGTCCATAGTGGATCTAACATAATAGTGTGAGAGTCCAGTCCATAGTGGATCTAACATAATAGTGTGAGAGTCCAGTCCATAGTGGATCTAACATAATAGTGAGAGTCCAGTCCATAGTGGATCTAACATAATAGTGTGAGAGTCCAGTCCATAGTGGATCTAACATAATAGTGTGAGAGTCCAGTCCATAGTGGATCTAACATAATAGTGTGAGAGTCCAGTCCATAGTGGATCTAACATAATAGTGTGAGAGTCCAGTCCATAGTGGATCTAACATAATAGTGTGAGAGTCCAGTCCATAGTGGATCTAACATAATAGTGTGAGAGTCCAGTCCATAGTGGATCTAACATAATAGTGTGAGAGTCCAGTCCATAGTGGATCTAACATAATAGTGTGAGAGTCCAATGTATAGTGGCTCTAACATAATAGTGTGAGAGTCCAGTCCATAGTGGATCTAACATAATAGTGTAAGAGTCCAGTCCATAGTGGATCTAACATAATAGTGTGAGAGTCCAGTCCATTGTGGATCTAACATAATAGTGTGAGAGTCCAGTCCATAGTGGATCTAACATAATAGTGTGAGAGTCCAGTCCATAGTGGATCTAACATAATAGTGTGAGAGTCCAGTCCATAGTGGATCTAACATAATAGTGTGAGAGTCCAGTCCATAGTGGATCTAACATAATAATGAGATTCTAGTCCACAGTGGATCTAACATAATAGTGAGAGTCCAGTCCATAGTGGATCTAACATAATAAAGAGAGTCCAATGTATAGTGGATCTAACATAATAGTGTGAGAGTCCAGTCCATAGTGGATCTAACATAATAGTGTGAGAGTCCAATGTATAGTGGATCTAACATAATAGTGTGAGAGTCCAGTCCATAGTGGATCTAACATAATAGTGTGAGAGTCCAATGTATAGTGGATCTAACATAATAATGAGAGTCCAGTCCATAGTGGATCTAACATAATAGTGTGAGAGTCCAGTCCATAGTGGATCTAGTTAATAGTGTGAGAGTCCAGTCCATAGTGGATCTAACATAATAGTGTGAGAGTCCAGTCCATAGTGGATCTAACATAATAGTGTGAGAGTCCAATGTATAGTGGATCTAACATAATAGTGTGAGAGTCCAGTCCATAGTGGATCTAACATAATAGTGAGAGTCCAGTCCATAGTGGATCTAACATAATAGTGTGAGAGTCCAGTCCATAGTGGATCTAACATAATAGTGTGAGAGTCCAGTCCATAGTGGATCTAACATAATAGTGTGAGAGTCCAGTCCATAGTGGATCTAACATAATAGTGTGAGAGTCCAATGTATAGTGGATCTAACATAATAGTGTGAGAGTCCAGTCCATAGTGGATCTAACATAATAGTGAGAGTCCAGTCCATAGTGGATCTAACATAATAGTGTGAGAGTCCAATGTATAGTGGATCTAACATAATAGTGTGAGAGTCCAGTCCATAGTGGATCTAACATAATAGTGAGAGTCCAGTCCATAGTGGATCTAACATAATAGTGAGAGTCCAGTCCATAGTGGATCTAACATAATAGTGTGAGAGTCCAGTCCATAGTGGATCTAACATAATAGTGTGAGACTCCAGTCCATAGTGGATCTAACATAATAGTGTGAGACTCTAGTCCATAGTGGATCTAACATAATAATGTGAGACTCTAGTCCATAGTGGATCTAACATAATAGTGTGAGAGTCCAGTCCACAGTGGAGCCAACATAATAGTGTGAGAGTCCAGTCCACAGTGGAGCCAACACAATAGTGTGAGAGTCCAGTCCATAGTGGATCTAACATAATAGTGTGAGAGTCCAGTCCATAGTGGATCTAACATAATAGTGAGAATCCAGTCCATAGTGGATCTAACATAATAGTGTGAGACTCTAGTCCATAGTGGATCTAACATAATAGTGTGAGAGTCCAGTCCATAGTGGATCTAACATAATAGTGTGAGACTCTAGTCCATAGTGGATCTAACATAATAATGTGAGACTCTAGTCCATAGTGGATCTAACATAATAGTGTGAGAGTCCAGTCCACAGTGGAGCCAACATAATAGTGTGAGAGTCCAGTCCACAGTGGAGCCAACACAATAGTGTGAGAGTCCAGTCCATAGTGGATCTAACATAATAGTGTGAGAGTCCAGTCCATAGTGGATCTAACATAATAGTGAGAATCCAGTCCATAGTGGATCTAACATAATAGTGTGAGACTCTAGTCCATAGTGGATCTAACATAATAGTGTGAGAGTCCAGTCCATAGTGGATCTAACATAATAGTGTGAGAGTCCAGTCCATAGTGGATCTAACATAATAGTGTGAGAGTCCAGTCCATAGTGGATCTAACATAATAGTGACAGTCCAGTCCATAGTGGATCTAACATAATAGTGAGAGTCCAGTCCATAGTGGATCTAACATAATAGTGTGAGAGTCCAGTCCATAGTGGATCTAACATAATAGTGAGAGTCCAGTCCATAGTGGATCTAACATAATAGTGTGAGAGTCCAGTCCATAGTGGATCTAACATAATAGTGTGAGACTCTAGTCCATAGTGGATCTAACATAATAGTGTGAGACTCCAGTCCATAGTGGATCTAACATAATAGTGTGAGACTCTAGTCCATAGTGGATCTAACATAATAGTGTGAGAGTCCAGTCCATAGTGGATCTAACATAATAGTGAGAGTCCAGTCCATAGTGGATCTAACATAATAGTGTGAGAGTCCAGTCCATAGTGGATCTAACATAATAGTGTGAGACTCCAGTCCATAGTGGATCTAACATAATAGTGTGAGACTCTAGTCCATAGTGGATCTAACATAATAATGTGAGACTCTAGTCCATAGTGGATCTAACATAATAGTGTGAGAGTCCAGTCCACAGTGGAGCCAACATAATAGTGTGAGAGTCCAGTCCACAGTGGAGCCAACACAATAGTGTGAGAGTCCAGTCCATAGTGGATCTAACATAATAGTGTGAGAGTCCAGTCCATAGTGGATCTAACATAATAGTGAGAATCCAGTCCATAGTGGATCTAACATAATAGTGTGAGACTCTAGTCCATAGTGGATCTAACATAATAGTGTGAGACTCTAGTCCATAGTGGATCTAACATAATAATGTGAGACTCTAGTCCATAGTGGATCTAACATAATAGTGTGAGAGTCCAGTCCACAGTGGAGCCAACATAATAGTGTGAGAGTCCAGTCCACAGTGGAGCCAACACAATAGTGTGAGAGTCCAGTCCATAGTGGATCTAACATAATAGTGTGAGAGTCCAGTCCATAGTGGATCTAACATAATAGTGAGAATCCAGTCCATAGTGGATCTAACATAATAGTGTGAGACTCTAGTCCATAGTGGATCTAACATAATAGTGTGAGAGTCCAGTCCATAGTGGATCTAACATAATAGTGTGAGAGTCCAGTCCATAGTGGATCTAACATAATAGTGTGAGAGTCCAGTCCATAGTGGATCTAACATAATAGTGACAGTCCAGTCCATAGTGGATCTAACATAATAGTGAGAGTCCAGTCCATAGTGGATCTAACATAATAGTGTGAGAGTCCAGTCCATAGTGGATCTAACATAATAGTGAGAGTCCAGTCCATAGTGGATCTAACATAATAGTGTGAGAGTCCAGTCCATAGTGGATCTAACATAATAGTGTGAGACTCTAGTCCATAGTGGATCTAACATAATAGTGTGAGACTCCAGTCCATAGTGGATCTAACATAATAGTGTGAGACTCCAGTCCATAGTGGATCTAACATAATAGTGTGAGACTCTAGTCCATAGTGGATCTAACATAATAGTGTGAGAGTCCAGTCCATAGTGGAGCCAGCAGGAGATTATCTTGAGTCGAGACAGGTCAGCAGCGCAGAGATTTGTGTCCTGACTTTGAAAAGCTAGCGAATCATCTTGGTCATCGAATCTGTGCAATATATATATATATATATATATATATATATTATACTGTATAATATTTGAATCCAGAATGTTTTTGTCAGTCAGTCTGACTCACAGAGATTAGGAATACCTGTAAATACCATGTTGGGTATTTGTCAGGAAAATAATATCACAGCCTGCCACTGAGTCATCGTTGCGAATCCAGAATGTTTTCTCGGGTTTTGAATGCCGTCCCTCTCACCTCACTGACTTGACATGAAGCAGCAAGTCAATTTAAGCGAAGAGAAAATCTTCAAATCTCAGAAACGATTCTACGAGCTCAGCGGGGGGTGTCCTGACCGAGCCCTCGTCGCCTTCCCAAGACCAGCTCGTTTGCGGCGGGATGCTTCCAACAAGAAGTTAAAAAAAAAGCGGGTGTGCGCTCCACACAGCGGGGGAGCCCTGGCTTCCTCCTGGCTTCCTCCTGGCTTCCTCCTGGCTTCCTCCTGGCTTCCTCCTGGCTTCCTCCTGGCTTCCTCCTGGCTTCAGCCTCCACTAACCAGAGCCCTCAGCAGGCTGATCAGCAGGGCAGACCTCAGGCCAACACGTCATGCTTTCCACTGACTGGACACAGATGTGTGCGGACATGGAGCCCAAACACACACCTCCTCTGTCCTGCACGCCGTGCAGCCTCGCACTAAGTAGCCTTTAGGGAGACGGGAATGTTTTCAAAGAGACGGATGGGCACTTTTGAGGGATGGTGTCACAACCCCACCAAATCTAAAATGGCGGGACGGAACTGACTTCAGACGGATGAGGCGGCCGATGTAACATTGTGTGATCTGCATGCTAAACGGGAGAGATGAGGCCGTGCGGGGGCGGGGGGGTCTGCTGTAACCCGTCAAGGTCGAGCTGCGCTATAAAAAAAAAAATGCAGGTAGTTTGTTTGGTCGCCAGACTGAAAAATGTGACCTTGATTATTGACTGCCGTGTCTTGTTTTTTATTGTGGTCCCTCACTGCTCCCACCACAGAACCCACTTGGCATCAGTGGTCATTTCCTTATGGAGAGCTGTGATCTACACCCTGTTTTTGTTGTCGCTTCTCACCCAGTCCATGTTCACTTAGTCCATTCAGCAAATGGATTGACTACGCCGGTGTTTTTCAACCACTGTGCCGTGGGAGATTATGTAATTTTACCTATTTGGGCTGAAAATATTTGTTGCAAACCAGTACCAGGTTGTTGTTGTTTTTAAAGGCCTACTGAAAGCCACTACTAGCGACCACGCAGTCTGATAGTTTATATATCAATGATGAAATATTAACATTGCAACACATGCCAATACGGCCTTTTTAGTTTACTAAATTGCAATTTTAACTTTCGCCTGGAGTTTCTTGTTGAAAACGTCATGGATTGATGAGGCGTGTTTGTGACGTTATTGGTTGCAGGGGACATATTAGCGCAGCACCACTTACGGCTAAAAGTCGTCTCTTTTCATCGCGCAATTATTCAGTATTTTGGACATCTGTGTTGCTGAAACTTTTGCAATTTGTTCTATTAATATTGGAGAAGTCAGAGTAGATAGATAGAGATGGGAAGCTTTTAGCTAGACAAAAGCCAGCCGGTGTTTCCTTGTTTAAAATTCCCAGAGGTGAAGCTTTACTATGGATCAGAGCGGTCAAGCAAACATGGATCCTGACTACATGTCAACCAGCAGTTTTCATTGAGAAAATTGTGGAAATAAGTCGCCTCTTACCGGAGATCAGCGGAGCCAGCTTCTTCCTGCTGCCGTGACTTTAGCGTCAAAACACCCATGGACACACCCCTCCGACTTTAAGGTACTCTTGAACTCACTAAAACACTAGTAACACAATAGGCAGATAAGGGATTTTTCCAGAATTATCCTAGTAAATGTGTCTAAAAACATCTGAATCGCATGCCCTCGCCTTTTTTTTTTTTTTCTTGGCCTTCACTCTAAATTTCCTCTTCCACAAATCTTTCATCCTCGCTCAAATTAATGGGGAAATTGTCGCTTTCTCGGTCCGAATCGCTGTTGCTGCTGGAGGCTCACAATGTTCAGATGTGAGGAGCTCCACAACCCGTGATGTCACGCGCACATCGTCTGCTACTTCTGGTACAGGCAAGGCTTTTTTTTTATTAGAGACCAAAAGTTGCAAACTTTTTCATCGATGTTCTCTACTAAATCCTTTCAGCAAAAATATGGCAATATGGCAAAATGATGAAGTATGACACATAGAATGAACCTGCTATCCCCGTTTAAATAAGAACATCTCATTTCAGTAGGCCTTTAACGTTGTATTACTGTAAATGGAAAGAGGCTACATTTGTTTTTACGGTAGAATAAGTTGCCAGAATAAGGAAATAACTTGTACTGTTTTTCCGTGAACAATCTAATGTTGTAAAAACCAATGTCAATTTAACACAAAAATTCTGGCAAAATTATGTAAATGTAAAGTTTTTACTGTAAAATGACCAGACTTCTTAGAACAATTTATATACCGTATTTTTCGGAGTATAAGTCGCACCTGCTGAAAATGTATAATAAAGAAGAAAAAAACAACAACATATATAAGTCGCACTGGAGTATAAGTCGCATTTTGGGGGGGGGGAATTTATTTGATAAAACCCAACACCAAGAATAGACATTCGCAAGGCAATTTAAAATAAATAAAGAATAGTGAACAACAGGCTGAATAAGTGTAGGTTATATGAGGCATAAATAAGCAACTGCTATGTTAACCTAACATATTATGGTAAGAGTCATTCAAATAACTATAACATATAGAACATGCTATACCTTTACCAAACTATCTCTCACTCCTAATCCATAAATCCCATGAAATCTTATACGTCTAGTCTCTTACCTGAATAAACTAAATAATATTATTTGATATTTTACGGTGATGTGTTCATAATTTCGCACGTAAGTCGCTCCTGAGTATAAGTCGCACCCCCGGCCAAACTATGAAAAAAAACTTCGACTTACAGTCCGAAAAATACGGTACAAAAGTGCCAAATCCAGCGCCCCTCCCTAGTAACAAAGACAAGCAACTTAGCAGTCTGGAGGCATTTAATTTTTCATTTGGAGCCATAAAATCCTTGGCTGATTTGCATACGTATTTCCAAGCAATGCAATTGAAAACGATGGCCTCGGATAAACGGAGCCCTTAACGCTCCAAAATGACCCTGTGCAAAAAGCCTTGCAATAAATACTCTTATTTTCACCGTGCCCCGTAGGTGTTGATTTAATTCTTTAAAATTTCCTGACTGCTTTGGCGTAGTCGTGTTTTAGACTGCGTAATACTCTCGGCAGAGTGCTTTAATAGCTTGTAGACTGCCGTGTGATATACTGTGCCTGATACCTTGGAAAGAAGCTGTTAAAACACAATGCAACTCCAGAGCAACATATTGCCCGCTGTCTGCTCAAGCCCATAAAGAGGCTTTTTTTTAATCAGCAATATTGTATCGGTTATTGTTAAATGACGTCAGTGTCGTCTCCGTCTGCACTCTCCTCCTAAAACACGTCGGCAAATAAAACTAATGTGTTTGTATGTTGCATTCGGAGGGAGCAGAATTACAAACCCCGTTTCCATATGAATTGGGAAATTGTGTGAGATGTAAATATAAACAGAATACAATGATTTGCAAATCCTTTTCAACCCATATTATGTTGAATATGCTACAAAGACAACATATTTGATGTTCAAACTCATAAACATTTTTTTTTTTTTTTTTTTTGCAAATAATTCACTTAGAATTTCATGGCTGCAACACGTGCCAAAGTAGTTGGGAAAGGGCATGTTCACCACTGTGTTACATCACCTTTTCTTTTAACAACACTCAATAAATGTTTGGGAACTGAGGAAACTAATTGTTGAAGCTTTGAAAGTGGAATTCTTTCCCATTCTTGTTTTATGTAGAGCTTCAGTCCTTCAACAGTCCGGGGTCTCCGCTGTCGTATTTTACACTCCATATTGCTGAATGTGGCTTGGCATTGTCTTGCTGAAATAAGCAGGGGCGTCCATGAAAAAGACGGCGCTTAAATGGCAGCATATGTTGTTCCAAAACCTGTATGTACCTTTCAGCATTAATGGTGCCTTCACAGATGTGTAAGTTACCCATGCCTTGGGCACTAATACACCCCCATACCATCACACTTGCTGGCTTTTCAACTTTGCGTCGATAACAGTCTGGATGGTTCGCTTCCCCTTTAGTCTGGATGACACAATGTCGAATATTTCCAAAAACAATTTGAAATATGGACTCGTCAGACCACAAAACACTTTTCCACTTTGCATCAGTCCATCTTAGATAATCTCGGGCTCAGAGAAGCCGGCGGAGTTTCTGGATGTTGTTGATAAATGGCTTTGGCTTTGCGTAGATGTTTTTAACATGGCTGTGCAGCACTTTGGAAACGTTATTGTTGTTTAAATGTGCTAAATAAATAAAGTGGATTGGATTTGGCTTTGCATCGGAGAGCTCCAACTTGCACTTACAGATGTAGCGACCAACTGTATTTAGTGACAGTGGTTTTCTGAAGTGTTCCTGAGCCCATGTGGTGATATCCTTTAGAGATTGATGTCCGTTTTTGATACAGTGCCAACTGAGGGATGGAAGGTCACGGTCATTCAATGTTGGTTTCCGGCCATGCTGCTTACGTGGAGTGATTTCTCCAGATTCTCTGAACCTTTTGATGATATTATGGAGCGTAGATGTTGAAATCCCTAAATTTCTTGTAATTGCCCTTTGAGAAAGGTTGTTTTTAAACTGTTTGACTATTTGCTCACACAGTTGTGGACAAAGGGGTGTACCTCTCCCCATCCTTTCTTGTGAAAGACTGAGCATTTTTTGGGAAGCTGTTTTTATAGCCAATCATGGCACCCACCTGTTCCCAATTAGCCTGCACACCTGTGGGATGTTCCCAATAAGTGTTTGATGAGCATTCCTCAACTTTACACTCTAACATTTGACAACCAAATAATTAAACAAGGCGACACGGTAAAGAATCTGGGTATTATCTTCGACCCAACTCTCTCCTTTGAGGCACACATTAAAAGCGTTACTAAAACGGCCTTCTTTCATCTCCGTAATATCGCTAAAATTTGCTCCATTCTGTCCACTAAAGACGCTGAGATCATTATCCATGCGTTTGTTACGTCTCGTCTCGATTACTGTAACGTATTATTTTCGGGTCTCCCCATGTCTAGCATTAAAAGATTACAGTTGGTACAAAATGCGGCTGCTAGACTTTTGACAAGAACAAGAAAGTTTGATCAAATTACGCCTGTACTGTATATACCTTTATATACATATATACATACATATATACCTATACTGTATATACCTTTATATACATATATACATACATATATACCTATACTGTATATACCTTTATATACATATATACATACATATATACCTATACTGGCTCACCTGCACTGGCTTCCTGTGCACTTAAGATGTGACTTTAAGGTTTTACTACTTACGTATAAAATACTACACGGTCTAGCTCCATCCTATCTTGCCGATTGTATTGTACCATATGTCCCGGCAAGAAATCTGCGTTCAAAGGACTCCGGCTTGTTAGTGATTCCCAAAGCCCAAAAAAAGTCTGCGGGCTATAGAGCTTTTTCCGTTCGGGCTCCAGTACTCTGGAATGCCCTCCCGGTAACAGTTCGAGATGCCACCTCAGTAGAAGCATTTAAGTCTCACCTTAAAACTCATTTGTATAATCTAGCCTTTAAATAGACTCCCTTTTTAGACCAGTTGATCTGCCGTTTCTTTTCTTTTTCTTCTATGTCCCACTCTCCCTTGTGGAGGGGGTCCGATCCGATCCGGTGGCCATGTACTGCTTGCCTGTGTATCGGCTGGGGACATCTCTGCGATGCTGATCCGCCTCCGCTTGGGATGGTTTCCTGCTGGCTCCGCTGTGAACGGGACTCTCGCTGCTGTGTTGGATCCGCTTTGGACTGGACTCTCGCGACTGTGTTGGATCCATTGTGGATTGAACTCTCACAGTATCATGTTAGACCCGCTCGACATCCATTGCTTTCCTCCTCTCCAAGGTTCTCATAGTCATCATTGTCACCGACGTCCCACTGGGTGTGAGTTTTCCTTGCCCTTATGTGGGCCTACCGAGGATGTCGTGGTGGTTTGTGCAGCCCTTTGAGACACTAGTGATTTAGGGCTATATAAGTAAACATTGATTGATTGATTGATTGACTGTGGAGCTAGCACTGAGCTACTGGGACGGAGAGGCTTCGCGGTGTCTTGGCTGGGTGAGCAGGTGTCGGACACCTCAGTCACCTTGGACGTATCCTCGCTCATCCATGCGGACTGGACACTGGCCGAGAGTGGAGTCGGCTGTCTTGGTTGCTTTGTTGGGTCTGCTCCTGTCTCTGGCCATGCTCCCTCCTCCCCAGCGGACGATGGCGTGGAACACCGCAGAGGCCACCACAGTGGATATGTTTATTTTACTTTTTATTCATAGCTGTATGTAGAAGTGTCTGGTTGTATCTGCTGCTTTAATGTCCTTAATGTCCTCTGTGTTCTTTGATGTTTGATGTTTCCCCTCTTACACACATGTGAGAGGGCTGTGTACTATGGCTATCAGTTGTTGTTGTTTTTTTATTTTTTTATTTTTTTTCCCCTTGGCCTCAGTCTGCACCCCCACTCCAGGGCCTAGGCTAAGAGCAATTTTTTAATTTTATTTTAATCTTCTATTTTTTTCTTCCACCACCACCCCCCCACCACCCCCCTTGTTTACCTGTATGTCATCTTTTTTGTAAGGGGCGCTGGAAGCCGGCAGACCCGTCAGCGATCCTGTTCTGTCTCCCTGTAATGTTTGTCTGATCTTGAATGGGATTGTGCTGAAAATTGTAATTTTCCTGAAGGAACTCTCCTGACGGAATAAATAAAGTACTATCTATCTATCTATCTATCTATCTATCTATCTATCTATCTATCTATCTATCTATCTATCTATCTATCTATCTATCTATCTATCTATCTATATTCAACTGAATATGGCTTGAAAAGGATTTGCAAATCATTGTATTCTGTTTATATTTACGTCAAACACAATTTCCCAACTCATATGAAAACAGGGTTTGTAAGTTGGATTCGGAGGAGGCAGAATGATTTCTCCTGCGTTGTGTGTTCTGAGGTCGGGATGCAGATGGTGGTTTATTGTCACAAATAGGCCGTCTCGAGGTTTTACACCTGGGTCACTGAATGGCTGAGCGCAGGCGTTCCACCAAACACTGATTACCAGATGTTTTTGTGAGGAACAGCACCGGAATACTCAAGAAGCCATGGTGATGGTGTAGAATCCGTAATGCAATCATGCGTCTTTATAATAAGACCAATTAAACGGTAATGGATGCCGGATATAAAGCCAACAACGATAATCGAGACGCTAAGAGTTTTTGCTGCCGTCTTCCAGCTGGCATTTGCCGCCGGGGTCTTCAGCGTTTGGCATCTAAAGGTTTACTGCAGACCTGTGCATACTGAAAAAGGCTTCATTTTTTTATTTTATTTCCTTACAGGCGGCAACGCAGTACAGTACATAAAACGCTCACGTCGAGCTTGAGAAATGCACTAATTGGTTTTACCTTGTAAATGTCACTCATGATCGTTGTCCCCCCCCGTTAAGGCTCCCCGGAGGACGGCGGCAAACCCTTCCAGTGTCCCGTCTGCGGCCTGGTCATCAAGCGCAAGAGCTACTGGAAGAGACACATGGTCATCCACACCGGCTTGAAAAGCCATCAGTGTCCCCTGTGTCCCTTCCGCTGCGCTCGCAAAGACAATCTCAAGTCCCACATGAAGGTAAGACGCTCGCTTTGTTTGGTCAAACATTTTATTTCCTGCCTTAAAGGCCTACTGAAAGCCACTACTAGCGACCACGCAGTCTGATAGTTTTTATATCAATGATGAAATATTTACATTGCAACACATGCCAATACGGCCGCTTTAGTTTACTAAATTGCGATTTAAATTTTGCGCGGAAGTATCATGCTAAAACGTCGCTACGTGATGACGCGTGCGCATGATGTCACGGATTGTAGAGGACATTTTGTTCCAGCACCGTTACCAGCTATAAGTCGTCTGCTTTAATCGCATAACTCCACAGTATTCTGGACATCTGTGTTGCTGAATCTTTTGCAATTTGTTCAATGAATAACGGAGACGTCAAAGAAGAAAGCTGTAGGTGGGAAGCGGTGTATTGCGGCCGCCTTCAGCAACACAAACACAGCCGGTGTCTCATTGTCTACATTCCCGAAAGATGACTATGAAGCTTTACTAGGGACGGCGTGGCGCAGTGGGGAGAGTGGCCGTGCGCAACTCGAGCGTCCCTGGTTCAATTCCCACCTAGTACCAACCTCGTCACGTCCGTTGTGTCCTGAGCAAGACACTTCACCCTTGCTCCTGATGGGTGCTGGTTGGCGGCTTACATGGCAGCTCCCTCCATCAGTGTGTGAATGTGTGTGTGAATGGGTAAATGTGGAAGTAGTGTCAAAGCGCTTTGAGTACCTTGAAGGTAGAAAAGCGCTATACAAGTACAACCCATTTACTATGGAACAGAGCGGTCAAGCGAACACGGTTGGATTGGACCACACACACAAAGTACAGTGTATTATGCAGCGATCATTTCGAAAGATCGTGTTTCGAAGAGGGTCCCCTGCGAAGGGCAGAGATGGGCATCGCCACCACCCGTTGACTGGTGCCGAAGAAAGTTGCATGGCCGACCTTCAGGTTGTACAGGTACGACCATATGATCTCACTAACACACTAGTAACACAATAAGCAGATAAGGGATTTTCCAGAATTATCCTAGTAAATGTGTCTGATAACATCTGAATCGCTCCCACTGCCCTTGTCTTCTTTTTATTATTTTTTTATTTTTTTCTGCTCCTTCACTCTCACTTTCCTCATCCACGAATCTTTCATGCTCGCTCAAATTAATGGGGAAATCGTCGCTTTCTCGGTCCGAATCGCTCTCGCTGCTGGTGGCCATGATTGTAAACAATGTTCAGATGCGAGGAGCTCCACAACCCGTGACGTCACGCGCACATCGTCTGCTACTTCCGGTACAGGCAAGGCTTTTTTATTAGTGACCAAAAGTTGCAAACTTTATCGTGGATGTTCTCTATCAAATCCTTTCAGCAAAAATATGGCAATATGGTGAAATGATGAAGTATGACACATAGAATGGACCTGCTATCCCCGTTTGAATAAGAACATCTCATTTCAGTAGGCCTTTAAGTGACATCACGGGCGGTGAAATGACTCCAACTTTAATAAAAATCTTTAGAAGGAAAAAAGTGGCCTTTGTCGCTAAACTGGCAAAAAACAAATACCGTTGTAGGAGCCTAAATGATGTTTAAAAGCCTACTGAAATGAGATGTTCTTATTTAAACGGGGATAGCAGCTCCATTCTATGTGTCATACTTCATCATTTCGCCATATTGCCATATTTTTGCTGAAAGGATTTAGTAGAGAACATCCACGATAAAGTTTGCAACTTTTGGTCTCTAATAAAAAAGCCTTGCCTGTACCGGAAGTAGCAGACGATGTGCGCGTGACGTCACGGGTTGTGGAGCTCCTCACATCTGAACATTGTTTACAATCATGGCCACCAGCAGCCAGAGCGATTCGAACCGAGAAAGCGACGATTTCCCCATTAATTTGAGCGAGGATGAAAGATTCGTGGATGAGGAAAGTGAGAGTGAAGGACTAGAAGAAAAAAAAAAAGAGACTAGAGGGCAGTGGGAGCGATTTAGATATGGAAGATGCTGTGAGAGGCGCCGTGGAAGCCGTGGGGGTGGCAGGACCACTCGGCCAGGCCCAACCGCAACAAGGGATAGAGCCATATCGCTTTGAACCCGACGCTGACGGTCAGGAGGACGCTGCTGATGGAGTAGCACACGACATGGATCGCCTTCAGAATACAGAATGGTAAAATGTTATTTATTAATACACATAATAAACTGTACTTTGTGTGTGTGGTCCAATCCAACCGTGTTCGCTTGACCACTCTGTCCCATAGTAAAGCTTCACCGTCATCTTTCGGGAATGTAAACAATGAAACACTGGCTGTGTTTGTGTTGCTGAAGCCCACCGCAATACACCGCTTCCCACCTACAGCTTTCTTCTTTGATGTCTCCTTGTTCATTGAACAAATTGCAAAAGATTCACCAACACAGATGTCCAGAATACTGTGGAAATATGCGATGAAAACAGACGACTTATTAGCTGGGCACGATGCTGGCACAAAATGTACAATCCGTGACGTCACACGCAGGCGTCATTATACTGAGACATTTTCAGTAGGAATTTTCGGCGCAAAATTTAAAATTGCACTTTAGTAAGCTAACCTGGCCGTATTGGCATGTGTTGCAATGTTAATATTTCATCATTGATATATAAACTATCAGACTTCGTGGTCGCTAGTAGTGGTTTTCAGTAGGCCTTTAAGTTCATTTACATTTTGTTGAAGTAGGGTTGGGCGATTTGGCCTTTTATTAATATCTCAATATTTTTAGGCCATGTCAAGATACACCATATATATCTCCATATTTTGCCTTAGCCTTGAATGAACACTTGATGCATATAATCACAGCAGTATGATGATTCTATGTGTCTACATTCAAACATTCTTCTTCATACTGCATTAATATATGCTCATCAGAGGTGTAACGGTACGTGTATTCGTATTGAACCGTTTTGGTACGGGGGTTTGGTTGGTAGGTGTACCGAACAAGTGTCCACACGTATTGCAGGTTTTGTAAACAATGCACACAATAAAATAAAATGAGATTAAAAAAAAAGGAAAACAATGACATTTTTTTGGGATAAAAAAGAAAGTAAAATCATATAAAACAATTACATAAAAAATAGTAATTAATGATAGTGTTAGTGGACCGGCGACACACACAATCATGTGTGTTTCAGGGACTATGTCCCTTGCAGACTGTGTTATATATGTTGTGGGAACCAGCATTTTGGTAGCAAAAAGAAACAACCCTTTTTTGTGTGAGTGGGTGTGGCTGGGTGTGAATGGGGGAGGGAGGGGTTTTCTTTGGGGGGTTGATGCACTGATGGAAAGTGTATTTTGTGTGTTTTTGTGTTGATTTAATAAAAAATAAAAACAAAGAAAAACAAAACAATGCACACTGAGGCACAACACACGGCATGCTAGCAGCGACCGGGCTACCATAGACTGACCATACCTCCTCATTTTCACCGAATATGTCCTCTTTTACGGTTAGGCCGATATTATCCGACATCTCTAATTATAAGGTGCACTTTATATGTAATTATTACATTTGTCTGAATAATTTAATGCCGGTAGCACGTTACTTTGTCTAACATCAATCAATCAATCAATGTTTATTTATATAGCCCCAAATCACAAATGTCTCAAAGGACTGCACAAATCATTACGACTACAACATCCTCGGAAGAACCCACAAAAGGGCAAGGAAAACTCACACCCAGTGGGCAGGGAGAATTCACATTCAGTGGGACGCCAGCGACAATGCTGACTATGAGAAACCTTGGAGAGGACCTCAGATGTGGGCAACCCCCCCCCCCTCTAGGGGACCGAAAGCACTGGATGTCGAGCGGGTCTAACATGATACTGTGAAAGTTCAATCCATAGTGGCTCCAAGACAGCAGCGAGAGTCCCGTCCACAGGAAACCATCTCAAGCGGATCAGCAGCGTAGAGATGTCCCCAACCGATACAGGCGAGCGGTCCATCCTGAGTCCCGACGAGCGGTCCATCCTGGGTCTCGACTCTGGACAGTCAGTACTTCATCCATGGTCATCGGACCGGACCCCCTCCACAAGGGAGGGGGGGACATAGGAGAAAGAAAAGAAAAGAAGCGGCAGATCAACTGGTCTAAAAAGGAGGTCTATTTAAAGGCTAGAGTATACAGATGAGTTTTAAGATGAGAATATGACGTCTTTTTTAATTAACGACAAATCTAACGCGTTACTGTTTGCACACCTGTAGTCTTAGAGTAAAGATTATTTACGCCAAGTCTCTGTGTGTTACTATTTTTTTTTCTCCCCTCGTAAAAATACATTTTATTTCTCCTTGCCCCTTGATAACCGCCAGTGAGGTGAGGGCAGCAGTGAGCAGCAGCGGTGGCCGCGCCCGGGAATCATTTTTTGGTGATTTAACCCCCAAGTCCAACCCTTTGATTGATTGATTGATTGATACTTTTATTAGTAGATTGCTCAGTACAGTACATATTCCGTACAATTGACCACTAAATGGTAACACCCCAATAAGTTTTTCAACTTGTTTAAGTCAGGGTCCACGTTAATCAATTCCTTGATGCTGCCTCCTATTTTTATAGTCTTTGGTATGACTCGGCCGGGGTTTGAACTCACAACCTACCGATCTCAGGGCAGACAGTCTAACCCAGGGGTGTCCAAACTTTTTCCACTGAGGGCCGCACACTGAAAAATCAAAGCACGCGGGGGGGCTATTTTCATATTCCATCCATTTACTACCGCTTATTCCCTTTTGGCGCCTATCTCAGCCACAATCGGGCGGAAGGCGGGGTAGAATCTATGTATAAAAAATATACATTTAGGCCTCCACTCAGGGTTTTGGTCAAAAAGTATATTTAAAATGTGTCATTATTCAGCATTATTATTTTCATTATTCAAGTTTTAAACCTCTAGATCAACATTAGGAAAAAAAACACAAAAAATGCAATATTTTCACCCATTTACGTTTTAGGTGGAATATTTGAGATTATATAATAATTGGAGCCTTAATTTTGGATTTTGATTCATTATTATTTTTTGAGCTATGACACTTAAAAACAAATCACACTAAAATTATTGGGGATCCAAAAGTGTCCTACTCATTAAAATATTAAAAATAAATTATAAAATTGTTTTACTGTTTACTTTTAACACAAAAATCTTGAGGTCAACTTCAGATACAGCCGTCAATTTTAAGTTTTATTGTTGTTTATGTTTTGTTTGTTTGTTTTAGGCCCTTCTTTAAAAACAGCTCAGTTTTTTATATGGCAAAACACAAAATATGCAGCATTTTCCCCCAAAAATATTTCAATGTGACGTAATCAGAGCCTTGAATAGGTCAATAATTCAGAATGACATTGATTTTGATTCATTATTATTTTTTAAAGAAAGAAACAGCCTGCATGGCAGCTTTGTGTTATAAGAGTAAGCATTGCAATATTTTCTTGTTACATTTCACCTGTTTGCTATTTTATACCACTTTTTATGTTTTTAATTTTTTTCAATTCTTAAAATGTGCCGTGGGGCCGTTAAAAAAATGGCCGCCGGGCCGCACTTTGGACACCCCTTGTCTTACCACTAGGCCACTGAGTCGGATGACAACATAGGTATGCGTATGTTTGTAGTTGCAGTCCTACTGAGTAAATGTATGTGTCGTCTATGATCTTGTTTTCTTGTATCCTTCAAGTCACTCTGATTGTTCTAATTGGGGACTTTGGCTCGCCCTGCCTCGCCAGGTACATCAGCACCAAGACCGGGGCGAGACGTTCCAGTGCGAACTCTGCCCTTTTACCTCCTCCCGCCACTTCAGCCTGAAGCTTCACATGCGCTGCCACCAGCACTTTCCCCGCACTGACATCAAGGTGAAAGAGGAGCTCACTACCGACACGGAGGGCGAGGGCGACGCCGGCTCCGTGGACGCCAGGGGGACCCAGGTGTCCCCGCTGCACGCCGACACCGGGCAACAGACGTCCCCGCCGAGCGAGGCCTCGTCCAATCACGTCCACGTCAAGGAGGAGCCGCTGGAGCGAGACCTGTCGGTGCTCTCGCCCTTCAGCGTCTGCAGAGAGCGTCCTGGCAGCAGCGCTAACTCCTTGGATCTGCCCGGCGTGGGCGGCGGGCTCCGGTCTAGCCCGAGTGGTCCAACCACGGCCTCCCTTTTCAGCCCAGACATCAGCACCAAGACAGCCACTGACCTGCTCATGAAACTGTCGGGTAAGTACAAACAATCCAGTTCTGGTACTGCTTCTTTTTGATCCAAAACAAACCCTAATTGGGAAATAATGAAATCACTGAATGTGTCAGGAATCCCCCAGAATGAACATTTTTGGGCGAAACAAAAAATGAGGCAGAAAACTATAGTGAGACAAGAAAAAACAGTAGCACACCTGCAAATTTGGATTACAACCCTTTAATTCTCATTCCGCGCCTAAAATAAATCGACAATTGATTGAAATGGGTTCTATACTGCCTTTGAAAGGTGGCGGTACCACTCTTTGATCTCAGTGATTACAGACCCTGGAGCATGATGTCAAAACAAACACACACACACACACACACACACACACACACTTTTTTTTGTTAAGTACATAACTCCACATGTGTTCATTCATAGTTTTGATGTGACTATCTACAATGTAAATAGTCATGAAAATAAAGAAAAGGCATGGAATGAGGAGAAGGTTGTCCAAACTGTGAGAGAAACACTGCCTCATGTTTCCATTCTGACTGAGTTAACATTTTCCATGTACACAAATTCTGCAGGGATCATCCCACTTCTGACACCCGTAACTCATATTTAAATCATTCCTTCTAGATGTGGCATGATGTCACAGTACATGTGCATAACAGGTACCCTATTCCACTTTTTTTCAACCTTTTTTGAGCCAAGGAACACGTTTAGCGTTGAAAAAATACGGAGGCACACCACCAACAGAAATCACTAAAAAAACTAACCTCAGTTGACAGTGAAAAGTTGTCACTATTGTTGGATATGACTTTAAAACATAAGCAAGCATGCATGACTATAGTTCTTGTCTCAAAGTAGGTGTACTGTCACCACCTGTCACATCACACCCTGACTTATTTGGAGTTTTTGTTTTCCTGTGTGTAGTCTTTTACTTTTTGTCTTGTGCTCCTATTTTGGTGGCTTTTTCTATTTTTTTGGTATTTTCCTGCAGCAGTTTCATGTCTTCCTATGAGCGATATTTCCCACATCTACTTTTGTTATATCAATCAAAAATATTTCAGTTGTTTTTATCCTACTTTGTGGGGACTTTGTTGATAGTCATGTCATGCTCAGGTCTACATTGTGGACGCCGTATTTGCTCCACAGTAAGTCTTTGCTGTCGTCCAGCATTCTGTTTTTGTTGACTTTGTAGTTTTAGTTTTGTTCTGCATACCGTATTTCTTTGAATTGCCGCCGGGGTGCTAATTAATTTAAAACCTATTTTCACTCCTGCGCTTACCAAAGGCATGCGGTAAAAGTAAGCATGCGCTAATTATTTTATAACCTCTTCTCACTCCGGCACTTACCAAAGGCATGCAGTAAAAATTTGAGTGTGCTGTAAGGATACATCAGGAAAAGCTCATTTCATAAAATAAACTTTATTATGGTCTTACCTTTACTTATAAATGAAGTCCATGCCAGCTCCTTCTGATCAAAAGCATCGATAACTTGTTTATAAAAGTCTTCCTTATCTTTCTTCAGTTTTAAAAGTCTCTCTGTCTCGATGGAGATCTTCCTTTATTACCTCCTGCTTCGATTGAAAGTCCAATTTGGAAAACCAGGAAGCGTTATTGTATAAATAATACACTGGGTATTTAGGACTGGAACATACTTTATTTCAGCCCAATTGTTTACATAGCCAGCATAGGAATGTTTCATCCTAAAAGGTCCGTCGTGCATCCCCCGCGTCATATCCGCCCCAGCACATATCACGTCACTCAGTGTCACTTCTTCTGCAGCTGAGTAGCTGCAATAAGGATCACTAGCGCCCTCTACCACCAGGAGGCGGGAGTCATTTAATGACTCATATTTGACACACGCAGCTACGGTATTGTGACGGTCTCAAGCCGTCGTCTTGTGGGTTCCCAGGACCACCAAGGAAGGACATGGCCTGAGCAGTTTGACTTTGTTTATTTTTCAATAAAACCTCACTCCAGGTCGCTCTTCCACTCATCCTCTCTGCTCGCTTGCTGTCGCCGCCTCCTCGCCACCATTTTGGGCCGGGCTCCAGCGTACCCTGCCTGTCTGTCGGACCGTCGGCTCCACCTCTCCACAGGTATATTAATAAAACATAGCTGCTTACTGTTCTTTTTAGCATACCTGTATTCAATAGCTTGGACCCTAAATCCTACTGAATAGCTCTTAATCTTCTTCCCTTTATGCGATTTCAAATGATTGAAATCAGCCTCCTCCATTTTGAAAATGATGACCGGGGAAGTGTCACTCGTGACGTGACGAGTTTGACCAGGCGGTAATACTAAGCATGAACTAATTATTTTGCGAAGCGAGTTTGACCCGGCAGTAATTCAAGGCAGGCGCATACTATATACCAGGTGGCAATTCAAGGAAATACGGTAGCCTTCCCTAAGCTTCAATGCCTTTTCTTAGGGGCACTCACCTTTTGTTTATTTTTGATTTAAGCTCCAGACACCTTTTACCTGCACGCTGCCTCCCGCTGTTTCCGACATCTACAAAGCAATCAGCTACCGGCTGCCACCTGCTGATATGGAAGAGTATTACAGGGTTACTCTGCCGAGCTCTGGACAGCACTGATACTCAACAACAACACATCAGTTGCAGACTATAATTAAATATTTTTAAGCCAAATAGGTGAATTTAGATCATCTCCAATGGTTGAAAAACACGGCCCTATTCCAATTATTATTCCAATCCAATCCAATCCACCTTATTTATATAGCACATTTAAACAACAATAACGTTTCCAAAGTGCTGCACAGCCATGTTAAAAACAATATTATGCTCCACCAATGACTGAACAAAACAAAAAATAAAACCAATAAAAACAATATGAAAACAAATATGATTAAAAACTATTTTAAAGCTTAAAATCAATTAAAACAGTAAAATAAAAATCAAAGTGTATAAAAAACACAGAGGACAACAGAGGACCACACAACTCACGTAGTGTTAAAAGCCAAAGAATAAAAGTGGGTCTTAAGACAAGACTTAAAACACTCCACTGTGGAAGCAGTTTGAACATGGAGCGGCAGAGTGTTCCAGAGCTTAGGGCCGACCACAGAGAAGGCCCTGTCTCCCCTGGTCTTAAGTCTGGTCTTGGGCACCACGAGCTGGAGCTGGCTCTCGGACCTCAGAGCGCACGCAACTAGCATCTATCACCCATCGCATGAATCATCCCACTTCTGACACACCGTTAGTTGTTTTTTCTGGAGCCTCCCGGTGCCCCGTCGCCTTTAACCTAGTTCTTCACCCATCTCTGAAGTTTCTCGCACAGAACGCAACCTGTCCCAAGGGTCTGTCCAATGGAACATTCCCACGGCTAATCATCCCGCTTCTGACACCACGGTTTAGCTCGGTTGGTAGAGCGGCCGTGCCAGCAACTTGAGGGTTGCAGGTTCGATTCCCGCATCCGCCATCCTAGTCACTGCCGTTGTGTCCTTGGGCAAGACACTTTACCCACCTGCTCCCAGTGCCACCCACACTGGTTTGAATGTAACTTAGATATTGGGTTTCACTATGTAAAGCGCTTTGAGTCACTAGAGAAAAAGCGCTATATAAATATAATTCACTTCACTTCACCACATGTGTTCAAAGCTAGCAGGCCATGCTCCGTCACACCCACTTTTTGTTCCTGGACTTGACACATCTCACCCACCAATCCTTGTAACGTTGGCGGTTCTGAAATACAGCCATTTATTGGGACCTTGACAGTGAAAGGTGCGGCGGATTAATAAGCAAGAAAGAGAGCGACATTCTTTGCATAAAATGAAATTCATAGCGTGCCATGCAGAGGTTAGCAAACCCACTGGGAATTCTCCGCTTCACATTTATTCCGCACATAAAAAAAGACTTAAACTGCTCAACACTGACTTATGAAATCAAGTCCAAAAAGATGAGGAACAGATATAAAGGCTTTATTCAGGGGCTCTACACGGGCTAATAACAAGCTGCTCTTCCTGTTGAGAATAGAAGACTTTTTACTGCAATTTCCACTCCACTGCTTTGTCATTTGCCGCATAAAAAGGGTGCAATATTGCGTATGGCCGTCTTTTTCAACCTTTTGTGAGGCAAGGCACATTTTTTTTCTAGACTGAGATTCAGTGTTAATTTTGACAGCAAAATTTGATTTAGTTTTAGCCATAGTATTTTGACTAAAATGTAATTTAGTTTTAGTCATAATTTAGTTCTTTAAATTGTTTTAGTTGACGAATATCATAATATTATAGTCGATGAAAACTATCAATCAATCAATCAATGTTTACTTATATAGCCCTAAATCACTAGTGTCTCAAAGGGCTGCACAAACCACCACGACATCCTCGGTAGGCCCACATAAGGGCAGGGAAAACTCACACCCAGTGGGACATCGGTGACAATAATGATTATGAGAACCTTAGAGAGGAGGAAAGCAATGGATGTCGAGCGGGTCTAACATGATACTGTGAAAGTTCAATCCACAATGGATCCAACACAGTCGCGAGAGTCCAGTCCAAAGCGGGTCCAACTCAGCAGCGAGAGTCCCGTTCACAGCGGAGCCAGCAGGAAACCATCCCAAGCGGAGGCGGATCAGCAGCGCAGAGATGTCGAGGCGGATCAGCAGCGCAGAGATGTCCCCAGCCGATACACAGGCAAGCAGTACATGGCCACCGGATCGGACCGGACCCTCTCCACAGGGGAGAGTGGGACATAGAAGAAAAAGAAAAGAAACAGCAGATCAACTGGTCTAAAAAGGGAGTCTATTTAAAGGCTAGAGTATACAAATGAGTTTTAAGGTGAGACTTAAATGCTTCTACTGAGGTGGCATCTCGAACTGTTACCGGGAGGGCATTCCAGAGTACTGGAGCCCGAACGGAAAACGCTCTATAGCCCGCAGACTTTTTTTGGGCTTTGGGAATCACTAACAAGCCGGAGTCCTTTGAACGCAGATTTCTTGCCGGGACATATGGTACAATACAATCGGCAAGATAGGATGGAGCTAGACCGTGTAGTATTTTATACGTAAGTAGTAAAACCTTAAAGTCACATCTTAAGTGCACAGGAAGCCAGTGCAGGTGAGCCAGTATAGGTATATATGTATGTATATATGTATATAAAGGTATATACAGTACAGGCGTAATGTGATCAAACTTTCTTGTTCTTGTCAAAAGTCTAGCAGCCGCATTTTGTACCAACTGTAATCTTTTAATGCTAGACATGGTACTACAGTAGATTTAGTCGACTAAAGGGTAATATGTAAACTTTCCCTTCAATTTCTGAAAATCAAAGCAAAACAGCGGAAAAATCACCGATACAAGTCGCATTTTGATGAAAATCATGTCTCAAATGTAGTATTTCACGAGTAAGCGGTGTAATAAACGGGATAAAGTCGAGTGAGTTGTGGAAAATGCTTACCTGTGTGTGGATTTCAGGGTGATTGGACTGTAAATGTCGCTTCAAGCTTGTTGTGTTTTTCCCCTTAATCCTCGCGCTGCATTTCTTACACTGCGTCTTCTTATCTTTGACGTGAGATATAAAATGTTCCCATATGTCCTCTCTCCTCTTCCTCCCCGGCGTTGACATGTTGTCTTCTGCAGTCAGTCTCAAACGCAAACTACGTTTACGTAACTTCCTTACCACGTCGCTCTGATTGGTCCGCCTCATCCTAACGAAATTAGTTCCGATTGGATCTCGTCTCTGGCAGACATTTTCGTCTCGTTTTTATTCGTTGACGAATATGTCAATACACCTCGTCATCGTCTTAGCCCACGTAAATTATTTTTATTTAGTTATTGTCTCGTTTTAGTCAGGAAAGAAAAAGGTCGTTGACGATAACTATGACGAAAATTTTTCATCAACAAAATTAACCCTGCTGAGATTAGGTCTAAGTTAATGGTGTTTTTGAAACTTTACCAAATGTTTAACTTGAAGTGTTTTGTCAAGAGGATTTTTTGTGAAATTCTTGTTCTATTTTGGGCGGAAGTAAAACAAAGAAAACGAACTGAAATTGTGGTAGTTGTATTTTTAAGTTGTTATGTCATGATTTTACCCATCCGGCCCCCTGAGCTAAAACGAGTTGAACACCCCTGGTTTAGAGACTTAAGTGTTGAAAGTTACAAAAATATATACCATATTTCCTTGAATTGCCGCAGAGCATGTTGTATGCGCCTGCCTAAAAATCCGTTGGGTCAAACTCGATTCGCAAAATAATTAGCGCATCTTTAGTATTACCGCCGGGTCAAACTCATCACGTCACGAGTGACACTTCACCTGTCATCATTTTCGAAATGGAGGAGGCTGATTTCAATCATTTGAAATGGCATAAAGAGAAGAAGATTAAGAGCTATTCAGTAGGATTTAAGGTCCAAGCTATTGAATATGCTAAAAAGAACAGTAAGCAGCTATGTTTTATTAACATACCGTAGCTGCGTGTGTCAAATATGAGTCATTAAATGACTCCCGCCTCCTGGTGGTAGAGGGCGCTAGTGATCCTTCTTGCGACTACTCGGCAGCAAGAGTAGTATGTGCTTGGAACGGATATGACGCGGTGGGGCGCACGACGGACCTTTTTAGGATGTAACACCACTACTCCTATGCTGGCTATGTAAACAACTGGGCTGAAATAAAGCATGTTCCATTCCTAAATACTCAGTGTATTATTTATACAATAACACTTGGGGCGGCATAGCTCGGTTGGTAGAGTGGCCGTGCCAGCAACTTGAGGGTTGCAGGTTCGATTCCCACTTCCGCCATTCTAGTCACTGCCGTTGTGTCCTTGGGCAAGGCACTTTACCCACCTGCTCCCAGTGCCACCCACACTGGTTTAAATGTAATTTAGATATTGGGTTTCACTATGTAAAGCGCTTTGAGTCATTAGAGAAACGCGCTATATAAATATAATTCACTTCACTTTCTGGTGGCAGCGGTGGGAAAAAGAGATCACCCACGGAGCAGAACGGGAGGGGGAGTTGTTCGAGGATAATTCTATCATCGCCCGCACGTGAGGAGCCGAGCTAACTGATAGCAGCCATCTGATAGCTGTTTTCTAAACTGGACTTTCAATCAAAGCAGGAGGTAATAAAGAAAGATCTCCATCGAGACAGAGAGACTTTTAAAACTGAAGAAAGATAAGGAAGACTTCTATAAACAATTTATTGATGCTTTTGATCAAAAGGAGCTTGCATGGACTTCATTTATAAGTCAAGGTAAGAACATAACGTGTTTTTTTTATTAGATGTGCTTTTCATGACGGTATCCTTACATCACACTCAAATTTTTACGGCATGACTTTGGTAAGTGCCGGAGTGAGAAGAGGATTTAAATTAATTAGCGCCCCGGCGGCAATTCAAGGAAATACATCTACTTTTGTTATATCAATCAAAAATATTTCAGTTGTTTTTATCCTACTTTGTGGGGACTTTGTTGATAGTCATGTCATGTTCAGGTCTACATTGTGGACGCCGTATTTGCTCCACAGTAAGTCTTTGCTGTCGTCCAGCATTCTGTTTTTGTTGACTTTGTAGTTTTAGTTTTGTTCTGCATACCGTATTTCTTTGAATTGCCGCCGGGGTGCTAATTAATTTAAAACCTATTTTCACTCCTGCGCTTACCAAAGGCATGCGGTAAAAGTAAGCATGCGCTAATTATTTTATAACCTCTTCTCACTCCGGCACTTACCAAAGGCATGCAGTAAAAATTTGAGTGTGCTGTAAGGATACATCAGGAAAAGCTCATTTCATAAAATAAACTTTATTATGGTCTTACCTTTACTTATAAATGAAGTCCATGCCAGCTCCTTCTGATCAAAAGCATCGATAACTTGTTTATAGAAGTCTTCCTTATCTTTCTTCAGTTTTAAAAGTCTCTCTGTCTCGATGGAGATCTTCCTTTATTACCTCCGTAGCCTTATATTGTATCTGCTGATGTAGTCATGTTGTAGGTACTGATACAAGGCTGATCTACGTCCAAATATCAAATATCGGTCAGAATGGAAGTATAGTTTGTGGAACACTGGAGTAATGCCGGTGTTTGGCCGCATTTCAGCATGTTGCAGGACATCAGAGGCCGAGCTGGGAGACAACAGCGAGATTGATGGGAAAAGGTGAGTGCAGGTTCAGCTGCCGGGTCAAGGCTACGGCTGCCAATCTGCGGCTTAATGCTGCGTAATTAGATTGAGATCTTCAGCGACGACGGGACGCAAAAACCCTGGGAACATTAGATTAATTAAAAATGTATGCATAATTCATAATTAAAAAAGGAATTTATAATTTGAAATGATTAGCGCCCTGGGCTGCATCCCATGACCCCGGCAGGATGCGCAGGGACTGGGCAGACTTAGTTAACTCCCCCCCCCCCCTCTATCTAGGCTGCCCCCGACTCCAAATAGATGCCCCCTAGGTGCCGGTTGCACTTCACTCCCGGACTGCACAATCAAGCCGGGGCTACTCCCAGTGGAGCCGGGACGACTCCTGCCAATGTCAGTCCAGTGTCAAGTGGAGGACATCTTAGTCAGGCCATCATTCAAGAAGAACGCGGGGAGGACATTAAAAAAGAGACCGGATGAGAGGACGTTGAACTGGAATGCATGATGACGGACTTTAATGAATACCATGCCTTTGATCACCAACTTCCTCCTTTGTCGGGGCTGGCTGTAAAGAAAGAGGGGCTACTTAGACCAGGGGAGTCCAAACTGTTTCCACTGAGGGCCGCACACTGATATTTTTCATTTTCAAACCATAACAAAATAAAAATAATTTTACCTGTGGGGGTCCCGGCGGACCATAAAGGGTCTCAGTTAATAAATTGTTTAAAATAAGTCACATTTTTGTTATTGTTTTTTTATTTAACGCTTACAGGAGATCTCTATATCCATTTTCTACCGCTTATTCCCTTTCGGGGTCGCGGGGGGCGCTGGCGCCTATCTCAGCTACAATCGGGCGGAAGGCGGGGTACACCCTGGACAAGTCGCCACCTCATCGCAGGGCCAACACAGATAGACAGACAACATTCACACACTAGGGACCATTTAGTGTTGCCAATCAACCTATCCCCAGGTGCATGTCTTTGGAAGTGGGAAGAAGCCGGAGTACCCGGAGGGAACCCACGCATTCACGGGGAGAACATGCAAACTCCACACATAAAGATCCCGAGCCTGGATTTGAACCCAGGACTGCAGGACCTTCGTATTGTGAGGCAGACGCACTAACCCCTCTGCCACCGTGAAGCCCGATCTCTATATCAACTTAAAAAATAAAAAAAAAAGGGTTTTATGGCATTTCTGTCAAAAACATCTTTGTTTTTTTAATAGTAAAACTGAAATATGCAGTATTTAGTAATTAGAGCAGTGGTTCTTAACCTGGGTTCAATCGACTCTAGGGGTTCAATGAGTCAGCCTCAGGGGTTCGGCGGAGGTCAAGTCACACCCGACTCATCGTGTGAATAAAAATGTATTATGAATACGGCAACAACACAAGTCACACAGATTTGCAGGTGTGTAATGTGTTATGAGTTCATGCACTGTGTTGGTTTGGTTCTTTGAACAAGGTGATGTTCAATCAATCAATCAATGTTTACTTATATAGCCCTAAATCACTAGTGTCTCAAAGGGCTGCACAAACCACTACCACATCCTCGGTAGGGCCCACATAAGGGCAAGGAAAACTCACACCCAGTGGGACATCGGTGACAATGATGACTATGAGAACCTTGGAGAGGAGGAAAGCAATGGATGTCGAGCGGGTCTAACATGATACTGTGAAAGTTCAATCCATAATGGATCCAACACAGTCACGAAAGTCCAGTCCAAAGGGGATCCAACACAGCAGCGAGAGTCCCGTTCACAGCGGAGCCAGCAGGAAACCATCCCAAGCGGAGGCGGATCAGCAGCGCAGAGATGTCCCCAGCCGATACACAGGCAAGCAGTACATGGCCACCGGATCGGACCGGACCCCCTCCACAAGGGAGAGTGGGACATAGGAGAAAACGAAAAGAAGCGGCAGATCAACTGGTCTAAAAAGGGGTTCTATTTAAAGGCTAGAGTATACAAATGAGTTTTAAGGTGAGACTTAAATGCTTCTACTGAGGTGGCATCTCGAACTGTTACCGGGAGGGCATTCCAGAGTACTGGAGCCCGAAATGAAAACGCTCTATAGCCCGCAGACTTTTTTTGGGCTTTAGGAATCACTAATAAGCTGGAGTCCTTGGAAGGCAGATTTCTTGCCGGGACATATGGTACAATACAATCGGCAAGATAGGATGGAGCTAGACCGTGTAGTATTTTATACCTAAGTAGTAAAACCTTAAAGTCACATCTTAAGTGCACAGGAAGCCAGTATAGGTATGTATGTATATATGTATATAAAGGTATATACAGTATAGGTATACATGTATGTATATATGTATATAAAGGTATATACAGTACAGGTATATATGTATGTATATATGTATATAAAGGTATATACAGTATAGGTATATATGTATGTATATATGTATATAAAGGTATATACAGTATAGGTATATATGTATGTATATATGTATATAAAGGTATATACAGTATAGGTATATATGTATGTATATATGTATATAAAGGTATATACAGTACAGGTATATATGTATGTATATATGTATATAAAGGTATATACAGTACAGGTATATATGTATGTATATATGTATATAAAGGTATATACAGTACAGGCATAATGTGATGAAACTTTCTTGTTTTTGTCAAAAGTCTAGCAGCCGCATTTTGTACCAACTGTAATCTTTTAATGCTAGACATGGGGAGACCCCAAAATAATACGTTACAGTAATCGAGACGAGACGTAACAAACGCATGGATAATGATCTCAGCGTCTTTAGTGGACAAAATGGAGCGAATTTTAGCGATATTACGGAGATGAAAGAAGGCCGTTTTAGTAACGCTTTTAATGTGTGCCTCAAAGGAGAGAGTTCATGCACGCTTCATTTTGTGCACCAGTAAAAAACAACATAACTTTGTCTTGAATTTGAAAAAATAAATAAATAAATACAATTTCACTAAAGAGGAGTTTTGTGAATGCACACATGAAACTGGTGGGGTTCTGTACCTCCAACAAGGTTAAGAACCACTGAATTAGAGCCCTAAAAGATCAATAATGCAGGATAACATTGATGTTAATTCTTTATTATTTTTGAGTAATCACAGTGAAAAGATGAATAAAATACCACTAAATATATTTGGGATCCAAAAGGTGCCCCACTCAGAAAGTGATAAATTTTTATTATTTTTTTTTTTATTACTTTCAAGACTTAAGTTACGAGATCAACTTCAGATATATCCGTCAATTTTACATTTTGACTATTATTTTGTTTGTTTTATGCTCTTTTGTCAAAGAAAGCTTTGTTTTATATGGCAACTGCACAATATATGCAATATTTACCACATAAAACATTTTAAAGTGAAATGTTTGAACTAATTGGAGCTTTGAAAATAATTCATTATAACATTGATTTTTTTAGTCATTATTTTTTGTTTTGAGCAACGGCAAAAAAATTAAAAATTGATGGATTGAAACTTTTATTAGTAGATTGCACAGTACAGTACATATTCTGTACAATTGACCACTAAATGGTAACACCCCAATAAGTTTTTCAACTTGTTTAAAGGGGAACATTATCACAATTTCAAAAGGGTTAAAAACAATAAAAATCAGTTCCCAGTGACTTGTTGTATTTTTTGAAATTTCTTTTAAAATTTTACCGGTCTCGGAATATCCCTAAATAAAGTTTTAAAGTGCCTTATTTTCGCTCTCTGCGAAGACACTGGCCATTTCCCTGTGACGTCACACAGTGCTGCCAATGTAAACAAACAATGGGAATACCACAGCAAGATATAGCGACATTAGCTCGGATTCAAACTCGGATTTCAGCAGTTTAAGCGATTCAACAGATTACGCATGTATTGAAACAGATGGTTGGAGTATGAAAATATTGAAGAATAAACTGAAGCTATTGAGCGAATAGCTATTGACGCTATTCATAGGCATAGCATGGCCGAATAACTGCGTTAGCATTGCCGGTTAAATGTGCGGACCAAACGATCAGGACTTTCGCATATTTTGACACTGGAGCAACTTAAATCTGTCGATTGGTAAGTGTTTGTTTCGCATTAAATGTGGGTGGAAGGAAACGTAATATAGTTGCAAATGCATCTACAGGTTATCCATACATCTCTGTGCCATGTCTGCTTTAGCACCGCCGGTAAATAGCATGTTAGCATCGATTAGCTGGCAGTCAACATCAACAAAACTCACCTTTGTGATTTCGTTGACTATCGTTGCAAATGCATCTGCAGGTTATCCATACATCTCTGTGCCATGTCTGCTTCAGCACCGCCGGTAAATAGCATGTTAGCATTTATTAGCGTAGCATGTTAGCATCGATTAGCTAGCAGTCACGCCGCGACCAAATATGTCTGATTAGCACATGAGTCAACATCAACAAACTCACCTTTGTGATTTCGTTGACTATCGTTGCAAATGCATCTGCAGGTTATCCATACACCTCTGTGCCATGTCTGCTTCAGCACCGCCGGTAAATAGCATGTTAGCATTGATTAGCGTAGCATGTTAGCATCGATTAGCTAGCAATCACGCCGTGACCAAATATGTCTGATTAGCACATAAGTCAACATCAACAAACTCACCTTTGTGATTTCGTTGACTATCGTTGCAAATGCATCTGCAGGTTATCCATACTACTCTGTGCCATGTCTGTCATCGCCGGTAAAATGTGGAGACACTCTGGGACATTCAATGGGGGTCTGGCGGCAGACACTTTGGCATCTTGGGGCCAGTGGTGCAACTTGAATCCCTCCCTGTTAGTGTTGTTACACCCTCCGACAACACACCCACGAGGCATGATGTCTCCAAGGTTCCAAAAAATAGTAAAAAAAAAACGGAAAATAACAGAGCTGAGACCCGGTGTTTGTAATGTGTTGAAAATGAAAATGGCGGGTGTGTTACCTCGGCGACGTCACATTCTGACGTCATCGCCTCCAGCACGATAAACAGAAAGGCGTTTAATTCGCCAAAATTCACCCATTTAGAGTTCGGAAATCGGTTAAAAAAATAGATGGTCTTTTTTCTGCACCATCAAGGTATATATTGACACTTACATAGGTCTGCTGATAATGTTCCCCTTTAAGTCGGGGTCCACGTTAATCAATTCATGGTAGAGATAGTTTTTACATGGTAAAACAAAGACAAAAGAAAACAGCCTGCATGGCAGCTTTGTGTCAACATTGCAACTTTTTCTCGATAGATTTCACCTCATTCCAATATTTTTATTGTTCTTTTTTTTTTTTTTTTTTTTGCAATAGCATTTCCAGAATGTGTGGCGGGCCGGTAAACAATTAGCTGCGGGCCGCACTTTGGACACCCCTGACTTAGAAGGAGTGGGCTCAGACCGTTAAGGCCGAGGAAGGTGAGGGAGAACCTCCCGGGACCTCTGGACTCCATTTCTTCTGGCCTCCCCGCCAAGTCCGATTGAGTGCGTACACCAGCAGCTCATTCCTTCTGCTTCCCCCATGCACTCCCCCAAGGCCAGCCAAGGAGGTTGAAGAAGACATAAAAAGGAGACAGATGAAGTGACATCTGAGGGACTTGCATCCAGTTCCCCGGGCATGACGAGCCAGTGAACTCATCCTGACCCCTGACATAATAAGCCTAGACTTTTTGTTTTGTTTCCCCATCGAGCGTCGCAGTGACACGCTTTGATTTGTATCCTCGCACGCTGACACAACTATCCAGCATCGTGATCCACGCTTGGATTCAAAGATGAAAGCCGTTGGGGCACTTTGAAGTAGACCACCTCCCCCTAGTTCCTTGCACCCAGTAGGGCAGGGGTGTCACACTCAAATACAGAGTGGGCCAAAAATGTGAAACTGAACAAAGCCGCGGGCCATCCATCCATCCATCCATTTTCTACCGCTTATTCCCTTTCGGGGTCGCGGGGGGCGCTGGCGCCTATCTCAGCTACAATCGGGCGGAAGGCGGGGTACACCCTGGACAAGTCGCCACCTCATCGCAGGGCCAACACAGATAGACAGACAACATTCACACTCACATTCACACACTAGGGACCATTTAGTGTTGCCAATCAACCTATCCCCAGGTGCATGTCTTTGGAAGTGGGAGGAAGCCGGAGTACCCGGAGGGAACCCACGCATTCACGGGGAGAACATGCAAACTCCACACAGAAAGATCCCGAGCCTGGATTTGAACCCAGGACTGCAGGAACTTCGTATTGTGAGGCAGACGCACTAACCCCTCTGCCACCGTGAAGCCAGCCGCGGGCCAAGGTTGAACAAATCCACTTTTTAATAGGGACCCAAACAAGTTTGGCATTGAATATTGAACAAGCGAGGCTTATATAGATAGATAGATAGATAGTACTTTATTTATTCCGTCAGGAGAGTTCCTTCAGGAAAATTACAATTTTCAGCACAATCCCATTCAAGATCAGACAAACATTACAGGGAGACAGAACAGGATCGCTGACGGGTCTGCCGGCTTCCAGCGCCCCTTACAAAAAAGATGACATACAGGTAAACAGGGGGGGGGGGGGGGGGGGGAAATAGAAGATTAAAATAAAATAAAAATAAAAAATCGGTCTTAGCCTAGGCCCTGGAGTGGGGGTGCAGACTGAGGCCAAGGGAAAAGAACAACTCATAGCCATAGTACACATCCCTCTTACATGTGTGTAAGAGGGAAACATCAAACATCAAAGAACACAAAGGACATTAAAGACATTAAAGCAGCAGATACAAGCAGACACTTCTACATACAGCTATGAACAAAAAGTAAAAGAAACATATCCACTGTGGTGGCCTCTGCGGTGTTCCAAGCCATCGTCCGCTGGGGTGGAGGGAGCATGGCCAGAGACAGGAGCAGACCCAACAAAGCAACCAAGACAGCCGACTCCACTCTCGGCCAGTGTCCAGTCCGCATGGATGAGCGAGGATACGTCCAAGGTGACTGAGGTGTCCGACACCTGCTCACCCAGCCAAGACACCGCGGAGCCTCTCCGTCCCAGCGCTCAGTGCTATATATATAGTGCTATATACCGTATTTCCTTAAATTGCCGCCTCTTCTCACTCCGGTGCTTACCAAAGGCATGCGGTAAATTCAGACCTGCACTTATGAATTTGAGTGTGATGTAACGATACCATCATGGGGCGGCATGGTGTAGTGGGTAGAGCGGCCGTGCCAGAAACCTGAGGGTTGCAGGTTCGCTTCCCACCTATTGTACTGTACTGGCTCACCTGCATTGGCTTCCTGTACACTTAAGATGTGACTTTAAGGTTTTACTACTTACGTATAAAATACTACACGGTCTAGCTCCATCCTATCTTGCCGATTGTATTGTACCATATGTCCCGGCAAGAAATCTGCGTTCAAAGGACTCCGGCTTATTAGTGATTCCCAAAGCCCAAAAAAAGTCTGCGGGCTATAGAGCGTTTTCCGTTCGGGCTCCAGTACTCTGGAATGCCCTCCCGGTAACAGTTCGAGATGCTACCTCAGTAGAAGCATTTAAGTCTCACCTTAAAACTCATTTGTATACTCTAGCCTTTAAATAGACTCCCTTTTTAGACCAGTTGATCTGCCGTTTCTTTTCTTTTTCTTCTATGTCCCACTCTCCCTTGTGGAGGGGGTCCGGTCCGATCCGGTGGCCATGTACTGCTTGCCTGTGTATCGGCTGGGGACATCTCTGCGCTGCTGATCCGCCTCCGCTTGTGATGGTTTCCTGCTTGCTCCGCTGTGAACAGGACTCTCGCTGCTGTGTTGGATCCGCTTTGGACTGGACTCTCGCGACTGTGTTGGATCCATTGTGGATTGAACTCTCACAGTATCATGTTAGACCCGCTCGACATCCATTGCTTTCCTCCTCTCCAAGGTTCTCATAGTCATCATTGTCACCGACGTCCCACTGGGTGTGAGTTTTCCTTGCCCTTATGTGGGCCTACCGAGGATGTCGTGGTGGTTTGTGCAGCCCTTTGAGACACTAGTGATTTAGGGCTATATAAGTAAACATTGATTGATTGATTGATTGATTGACATACAAAAGCGCTGCCGTTGTGTCTTTGAGCAGGACACTTCACCCTTTGCCCCCGGTGCCGCTCACAGTGGTGAATGAATGATGAATGAATGATTGGTGGTGGTCGGAGGGGCCGTAGGCGCAAACTGGCAGCCACGCTTCCGTCAGTCTACCCCAGGGCAGCTGTGGCTACAGATGTAGCTTACCACCACCTATGTGTGAATGAATGATGGGTTCCCACTTTTCTGTGAGCGCTTTGAGTATCTATTAATAGAAAAGCGCGATATAAAAATAGTCCATTATTATTATTATTATTATGAAAAGCACATTTAATAAAAATAAAACGATATTATGGTCTTAACTTGACTTATAAATGAAGTCCATGCGCAGCTCCTTCTGATCAAAAGCATAGATAACTTGTTTATAGAAGTCTTCTTTATCTTTCTTCAGTTTTAAAAGTCTCTCTGTCTCGATGGAGATCTTCCTTTATTACCTCCTGCTTCCATTGAAAGTCCAGTTTAGAAAACTGTTTTATTTTAGATATGTAATCCTCCATGTTAAAAGTGCAAGCGAGAGGAAAAAATAAAGGATCGCTGCTCACTCTTGCTGCTTGTTGTCACTTCTTCTGCAGCCGAGTAGTCGCAAGAAGGATCACTAGCGCCCTCTACCACCAGGAGGCGGGAGTCATTTAATGACTCATATTTGACACACGCAGCTACGGTATATTAATAAAACATAGCTGCTTACTGTTCTTTTTAGCATATTCAATAGCTTGGACCTTAAATCCTACTGAATAGCTCTTAATCTTCTTCCCTTTATGCCATTTCAAATGATTGAAATCAGCCTCCTCCATTTTGAAAATGATGACAGGTGAAGTGTCACTCGTGACGTGACGAGTTTGACCCGGTGGAAATTCTAGGCATATGCTAATAAAAATAATATTTTGCGAAACGAGTTCGACCCGGCAGTAATTCTAGGCAGGTGCATACTATATACCCGGCGGCAATTCAAGGAAATTCGGTAGTAACTTTATAGGGCAGGGGTAGGGAACCTATGGCTCTCAAGCCAGATGTGGCTCTTTTGGTGACTGCATCTGGCTCTCAGATAAATCTGAGCTGACATTGCTTAACATAAGAAGTCATGAATAATTCTGCTGGTAATCACAGTGTTAAAAATAACGTTCAAAATACAAATCATTCTCATACATTTTAATCCATCCATCCATCCGTTTTCTACCGCACCTGTTCAAGAAGTCGCAATAATGGTGAGAAGCATTTTATTTATCATCGGTGAGCTTCCGAATAAAAATGTTATTAAAAAGAAAAAGAGACTTATGATGTGAAGACCTGTCCCTTCATTTCCGTTTGTGCTCTTATTTTCTTAAATAATATCAATGGCATATCAAATTAAATTTAAATAAAAATTGAACGCCTCTTTTCTATAAAAAATAAATAATTGATTGATTGAAACTTGTAATTAGTAGATTGCACAATACCTTCTGAGGTAAATATCAAAATAAACGTTTTCCACACGCTAATAATAAATTTGAAAATAAAATGACAATAATCAAACATTCAAGCCTTGAAGTAGCAAGAGAAAGTGTATGAGTGAAATGTTAAAGGCCTACTGAAATGAGATGTTCTTATTTAAACGGGGATAGCCGCTCCATTCTATGTGTCATACGTCATCATTTCGCCATATTGCAATTTGGTCGTTAACAAAAAAGCCTTGCCTGTGCCGGAAGTAGCAGACAATGTGCGTGTGACATCACCGGTTGTAGGGCTCCTCACATCCTCACATTGTTTATAATGTGAGCCACCAGCAGCAAGTGCAATTCGGACCGAGAAAGCAACAATTTCCCCATTAATTTGAGCGAGGATGAAAGATTTGTGGATGAGGAAAGTTAGAGAGAAGCACTAAAAAAAGCAAACCAAAAAAAAACCGAAAAGGCAACGGCTCCAGGTGATGGCAGTGTGAGCGATTCAGATGTTATTAGACACATTTACAAGGATAATTCTGGAAAATCCCTTATCTGCTAATTGTGTTTATCGTGTTTTAGTGAGATTATACTGACATACCTGAAAGTCAGAGGGCTGCGGTGAACGCCAGTGTCAATGAGAGAAGCCAATGGAGGAGCCAAGCTCACAGCTGCCTTTTTGACAGCTGCTGCAGGAGGTGGTCGCATAATCCACTCAAGAGCCGACTTAATATCACAATTTTTCCATCCAATAACTTGCTGGTTGACGTAGAGAAACACGTTTGCTTGACCGCTCTGTGTCAAAGCTTCACAACAAACAAAGAAACAGCGGCTGTGTTTCGGTGCTAAAGACAGCTGCAATCCACCAACAGCATTCTTCTTTGACGTCTCCATTATTAATTGAACAAATTGCAAAATATTCAGCAACACAGATGTCCAAATTACTGTGTAATTATGCGATGAAAAGAGACGACTTTTAGCCGTGAGCGGTGCTGGGTTAATATGTCCCCTGCAACAAATAACGCTACAAACACGTGTCATCATTCCGCGACCTTTTCAACAGGAAACTCCGCGGGAAATTTAAAATTGCAATTTAGTAAACTAAAGCGGCCGTATTGGCATGTGTTGCAATGTTAATATTTCATCATTGATATATAAACTATCAGACTGTGTGGTCGCTAGTAGTGGCTTTCAGTAGGCCTTTAATCATTGCTCAGTTTGCTGCACTCTTTTGCTTATATAACTTAATAGTGCAAAATCAACTTTCAAAAAACATCAATGGTATATTAAATAAAATTGAAATAAAAGTTGAATGAAACAAATTCACCTTTTAATAGGGACACAAACAAGTTTTGCATTGAATATTGAACAAAAAAGGCTTACATAACTTTATAGTGGCATGCAAAATCGAATTTCAAATAATGATAATAACTAAATAATATCAATGGTATATCAAATAAAAATGTAATGCCCTCTTTTCCATTTGCAGCCTTCTGAGGTAAATATCAACATTAACTTTTCCACAGGCTAATAAATGTAAATATTAAATAACAATGAAGTGGGCGGGGTTTGGTGGTAGTGGGGGTGTATATTGTAGAGCATCCCGGAAGAGTTAGTGCTGGGTATTCTGTTGTGTCTTTGTTCTATGGTGCGGATATTCTCCTGAAATGTGTTTCTCATTCTCGTTTGGTGTGGCTTCACAGTGTGGCGCATATTTGTAACAGTGTTAAAGTTGTTTATACGGGCCACCCTCAGTGTGACCTGTATGTCTGTTGACCAAGTATGCATTGCATTCACTTGTGTGCATATTTTATGTGACTTTGTTTGTATGGAGGAATAGCGGACGTGACGACGGGTTGTAGAGGACGCTGAAGTCAGTGCCTTTAAGGCACGCCCCCAATATTGTTGTTGGAAATGGGGAGAAATTCAGGAGAATGGTTGCTCCGGGAGATTTTCGATGAGGGGCACTGAACTTCGGGAGGCTCCTGGGGAAATCGGGAGGGTTGGCAAGTATGAGTATTGGCGGTGAACGTGGTGTTCCAGCTGTATAATACTGGCGGGCCAGCTCTGATGCTAATTTGATATTTCCTCAAGGGCCAAATGAAATGAGTTTGACACCCATGCAGTAGACCGCAGTAAAGTTAGCATGTTAATTTCAGCATGCTAACTGCACATGCGGGGTTTGTATGAATGTAAGGCGTATCAATCAATCAATGTTTATTTATATAGCCCCAAATCACAAATGTCTCAAAGGACTGCACAAATCATTACGACTACAACATCCTCGGAAGAACCCACAAAAGGGCAAGGAAAACTCACACCCAGTGGGCAGGGAGAATTCACATCCAGTGGGACGCCAGTGACAATGCTGACTATGAGAAACCTTGGAGAGGACCTCAGATGTGGGCAACCCCCCCCCCCCCCCCCCCCCCCCCTCTAGGGGACCGAAAGCAATGGATGTCGAGCGGGTCTAACATGATACTGTGAAAGTTCAATCCATAGTGGCTCCAAGACAGCAGTGAGAGTCCCGTCCACAGGAAACCATCTCAAGCGGATCAGCAGCGTAGAGATGTCCCCAACCGATACAGGCGAGCGGTCCATCCTGGGTCTCGACTCTGGACAGTCAGTACTTCATCCATGGTCCATCGGACCGGACCCCCTCCACAAGGGAGGGGGGGACATAGGAGAAAGAAAAGAAGCGGCAGATCAACTGGTCTAAAAAGGAGGTCTATTTAAAGGCTGGAGTATACAGATGAGTTTTAAGATGAGACTTAAATGCTTCTACCGAGGTAGCATCTCGAACTGTTACCGGGAGGGCATTCCAGAGTACTGGAGCCCGAACGGAAAACGCTCTATAGCCCGCAGACTTTTTTTGAGCTCTAGGAATCACTAATAAGCCGGAGTCTTTTGAACGCAGATTTCTTGCCGGGACATACGGTACAATACAATCGGCAAGATAGGCTGGAGCTAGACCGTGTAGTATTTTATACGTAAGTAGTAAAACCTTAAAGTCACATCTTAAGTGCACAGGAAGCCAGTGCAGGTGAGCCAGTACAGGCGTAATATGATCAAACTTTCTTGTTCTTGTCAAAAGTCTAGCAGCCGCATTTTGTACCAACTATAATCTTTTAATGCTAGACATGGGGAGACCCGAAAATAATACGTTACAGTAATCGAGACGAGACGTAACAAACGCATGGATAATGATCTCAGCGTCTTTAGTGGACAGAATGGAGCGAATTTTAGCGATATTACGGAGATGAAAGAAGGCCGTTTTAGTAACGCTTTTAATGTGTGACTCAAAGGAGAGAGT
>NC_084630.1:37978657-37991157 GCF_033978795.1 Nerophis ophidion | reverse complement strand
TATATATATACGAGTAACAAACACAAATGTTGTATTATCTGTAAAAATAAGAAGAAAAAGCAGGAAAAAAAATTATATATATATATATATATATGAAAAAGGTAAAAAAAACAACATTTATTTATCTTTATTCATTTTTTTAACCTTTTTCTTCTTATTTTTACGGGTAATACAAGATTTGTGTTTGTTACTTGTATGAACATTTCAGCTTTTTCTCTTCTCTTTTCTCCCCCCTATTTCTAGCATTTTTGCATCTTTTTTGTAGTTGTTTAAAATCATTTACTCAAGAAATAAACAAATAAATAGATTAAAAAAATATCGCTGACCCCAAAAGGGACAAGCGGTAGAAAATGGATGGATGGATGGATAAATAAGTTAGCTCACCACAAATGGCCCCCGGGCCGCATTTTCGGCACCCAACTGCAGTTTCCCAAGCAAACAAAAGATATATCTTTATTTATCTATTAATTTGTGCTAAAATGGCCAATTGTGTAATATTTTACCCACCCTTAAGTAGGCTTTCTTTTTTTTAAAATGTATTTTAGTCATTCGTGGGTTGAGTTGTTTGCTTCCAATACGACAATGTTGATAACCGCCATTTTCTCTTACCCCTTCCTCTTCAATGTGTGCATTTAAAAGGATAAAGGTGGCGTTGCAGGGTGTAGCGATGCGAGTATAGGTGGGGGTGTACGTCTTGGCAGGCGAGCTGTTTTTCTGGCGGGTTGACATCTGGCAAGTCCCCGCTCCAGGGAGCCATCCGGGCCTCCGTAGAGCCCCTGATTAAGGCTCTAATAGAATATTAGCATTTGCTCTCAGGTAAGCTGCAATAAGCTGACAGCCCTAAATCACCTGGTGGTGCGGATGCAGAATAGAGAGGCCGGAAAGACCCAAATAAGGAGAAAAATCTGCATATTCATATTATTGTATGCTATTAGTAAGAGTGATATAGGAAGCCCAAATAAGGTTATTCCTCTTTTTTCTTTTTTCTTGTCAAAGCTGTGCATCTCACAGCTAAAGCGTTTTCCCTCCTCTGCCATTAATAAATAAACAGATGGATAAATAAAATAACAGCACATTAGCATGTCTGGGCTTCCCAAATACAACAACAACAAACGGGAAAAAAACATAATAAATTAAATGGTAAAGTTTGTTCTTTAATGAAACACATTGCAGTTCAATTGTTTAAATAAAGAATTTTTTTTTATATAAAAAAAAAAAAAAAGAAGCAAAAAACACATGATGTGTGTGATAAACGTTCTGAAAAACGTAACCAATATATTTTTTTTAGGGGAGGGGGGGAATCAAGGAAAAGGAAAATAGAAGCAACATACGTTACAGAAAAAGAGCTCAGCTAAAACAGCAATACAGCAAAAACCTGTACGAATATATTTATGTGCATCGATGACGTATTTACATTGTTCGCTTTCTAACGAAGATTAGAAAATAAATCCCAATAATAACATGACTTAATTAAACAAGGTGATTGGAACAAGCAACGACTCCTTTTTTTTTTCTCAATATTTATACAAATAGCGCGGGGCTGGAGGGGGAGGGAGGGGGGGGGGGTCAGAGTAGATTGTAACATCTTTAGAGAGAAAAAAAAATCATGTGAATTTTTATCATTCACAATTAGATTTTTTTTTTTCTCGGGCAAAACAAAAACAAAAAAAAAATCAGGGGAGGAGGGGTGAGGGGGGAATCCCAATAAATATGTAATGAAGTAAACATGACCTCACTCAATAAATAGTTCATAAGATGCTGCGGGCCCACGCTGGATTGTAAACGTTTTGCAATAAGAACATTTCAACGAAATAAATACAAAAATGACATTTTTTTTTCTTTTCTTTTTAAACACCTCCCACCCCGCCGACAAAATTGCACGTTTGGACACACACCGGAGTGTGTAAGACAGGGGTGTCAAACCTACGGCCCGCGAGTCGGATCAGGCCCGTGGACAGCTTTTTGTGGGATGAGTTTAAGTATAAAAATGTGCAAAAAAATGTTTAATGAAAGAAACAGCTGTTCTAAATGTGTCCACTAGATGTCGCAATAGAAATGACTTGTATCTTTGTAGGTTATGCTACATATGTAAAAAATAAATAAAAATACATCTCATGATGTCAGTGCAAACGTGGAGGAAAATGATCAAACTATAAATAACATCCTGTAATTTGTATTATTGTATTATTTGTGTTATTTTGTTATTTTGATGGATTGAATACTAACACCAATCAGTTGATGAACATAATTGATTCAAAAAAGGACAAAAATAGATATATTACTACTAACCGCAGCATAAAAATAAAAATGTATGATTTGTACATTTTTCAGCTTGTTCTATTTTTAAACAAAAAAACAATCTGATGTTGTCTTTTTTTTTAAGTTATCCTGCCGTGATTTGACCACTTGGGAGTGGATGTTTCTCCATGCGGCCGCCGATCTAAAATGAGTCTGACACCCCTGGTGTAGAATGACGCATTTACAGAGAGATATTTGGCAGTCATCATCATCAAAATAATAATAATAATAGTTATTATTCCATCTCTCACATTAAGCACGGATGAAACGTCCCCTCATAAATAAACCAAGTGCTCTCAGTTGCTATTTTCTGCTCTATTTTAACTCCTGTGAAATTATTAATCATGGCTGGGGAAAAAAATACAAAAAAAAACAACATTTTTTTTTCTTTTTTTTACAAGTGTCGGAAAGTGTTCGCTCCTTACTTGCTGGCAGGTTAGACTCCAGGTTTTTCCCCCTTCTTATTATTCACAAAGTCACGGATGGTGGCGAATAGGGGGAGGGGGGGGGGGGTTGTTTTTTTTCTGCATTTTTTGTTGTTGTTGAAATATTTGAAAAGGAAAGCTATGATACAAAGCGTCCCCGGAGTCCGCGGGGTCGCGTTCAAACGCAGGCCGAGTACTTCATGCGTTTTTGTTTTTGCCGCTGGTTGCAAAACCAGACGCGGACCACGTTCTTTTTCAGGTCCAGCTTCTCGGCGATGGCGGCGATCTTCTCGGAGGAGGGCCGCGGCTGGATGGCGAAGTAGGCCTCCAGCGAGCGCTTCTCCGGCGCGGCGATGGAGGTGCGCTTGCGCTTCTTCTCCGCGCCGTTGAAGAGCTCGGGCTTGTTGAGCTTCTCCCGGTGGGACTTCTCGGCCTCCTCCAGCCAGGCCTGCAGGATGGGCTTGAGGGCGATCATGTTGTTGTGGGACAGCGTCAGCGACTCGAAGCGGCAGATGGTGCTCTGGCTGAGCGAGCCCACGCCGGGGATCTTCAGGCTGGCCAGCGCCGAGCCCACGTCCGCCTGGGTCACCCCCAGCTTGATGCGCCGCTGCTTGAAGCGCTCGGCGAAGGCCTCCAAGTCCCGCGGGTCGGCGTCCACGTCGCTCATGCCGATGTGCGTGGAGAGGCCGTGGGCGTGCGCCATGTTGAGCGCCGCCTGGTGCATGTGGTTCATGCCCGCCATGTGCGCCGGGTGCGCCGGCGTGGACACCACCGAGCCGTCCGGCCCGGCCATGGCGCCCAGCGCCAGGCCCGGGGTGATGTGCTCCAGCAGCTCGCCCTCCAGCGCCTGGTGCGGCTGGTGGTGGTGGTGGTGGTGGTGGTGGTGGTGCCCGTGGCCGTGGCCGTGGCCGCCCAGGGCGGAGGGGTGCGAGATGGGCACCGAGGACGCGGAGGACGACGAGGAGGTGCACGGCAGCGTGTTCATGGTGTGGTAGGTGGCGTCCGGCTTGAAGGGGCTGTGGTGCGGCGGGTGGTGGTGGTGGTGGTGGTGGTGGTTCTTGCTCTGCGAGACGATATCCACCGCGGCGAGAGCTTCTGCCCGGGCCAGCAGACTCTCGTCCAAGCCGCCGAATATATTGCTCTGCGATTGCAAATACAACGCGCGCGTTATTCTCAGCTGGGAATTCAACCCCCCTCCAATGCAATTTACAACATTTCCAGAAAGGCAAGAACAAAAAAAAAAAATAGAGAGAGAGGAGCACGTGGGTCATCAAAATTAAATCAACGAATTTATAAGTGGACAAAAAAATAAAAATTTTGCAGAATAACAAAAAATACATACACACACACATACACATCCTGCAATGGAGCCCCATTACACACCTGCTATGGACCTGTTTTTATGTTGTATTTATTTTATTTATTTATTTTTTAGCATGTTCTGTTTGTGTTGTGTTTGCTCGGTTCTCGTTTTGAACCTGCAGTTTGTCTACCCCCGTGGTCAATTTTAAATGTGCTATATAAATAAAGTTGATTTGATTTGATTCAGACATACATACAAACATATACATATATACATACATATATATAAAAATACATTCATACACACCTATACATCCTGCAATGGCACCCCATTACACACCTGCTGTGGACCTGTTTTCATGTTTTATTTATTTATTTATTATTATTATTTTTTTTTCATGTTCTGTTTGTGTTGTGTTTGCTCGGTATTCGTTTTTAACCTGCACTTTGTCTACCCCTGTGGTCAATTTTAAATGTGCTATATAAATAAAGTTGATTTGATATTTACATACATACATATATACATACATATATATAAAAATACATATATACATACATACACACATACACATCCTGCAATGGCGCCCCATTACACACCTGCTATGGACCTGTTTTTATGTTTTATTTATTTTATTTTATTTTATTTATTTATTGTTCTGTTTGTGTTGTGTTTGCTCGGTTTTCGTTTTTTACCTGCACTTTGTCTACCCCTGTGGTCAATTTTAAATGTGCTATATAATTAAAGTTGATTTGATATTTACATAAATACATACAAACATATACATATATACATACATATATATAAAAATACATACATACATACATACATACCGGCGGGTTGGGCAGGCAGGCTCGCCTCATCGCCTCCGAGCTGCTGGTGCTGATGATGCTGCTGCCGCTGTGGCGGGAAGACGAGCAGGAGGAGGACGGCGTGGACGAGGAGGAGGAGGCCGAGGAGGTCAGCGTGGACGAGGCGGAGGAGGAGGCCGAGGAGTGCAGCGACGAGTACTTGGCTTCGGCCAGGCTGGCGTGGGCCATGGCGGCGAAGGGCTGCTTGCTGCTCAGAGACATCATCATCATGTTTGCGCGCCTCGGAGCCCCGGAGTGCTCCTTTTTTAAATTTTGGGGATGACGACGACGACTCCGCCTCTTCTTCTTCTTCTCCTCAGCTTAGGGAGCTGTGTCAGGGTCCAAAGGACGAGGAACGTCTCAGCGCCGGTACCGATCGGTTAAACCGTCCCCTCCAAAAAAAAAAAAAAAAAATACCCCTCTTAAAAAAAGAAAAAAAAGTTAGGACGTGGAGCCATGCAAAAGAGCGGCTTTATAATACCGTCCCCCCTTAAAAAAAAATAAATAAAACAATTAAAAAGTCCAGCGTGTGATCTTGAAAGAACGTTCTAGTTCTCTTAGGATTCTTGGTGTTGGAGTAAGTTTCCGAGCGGTGGTCTTGCATGCAGGTTAGCTTCTCCTCTGCGATGCCGAATGCTGCTGGGACCCCAAGTGGTGATGCTCTGAGGCGGGGGGCAGACTGACTCTCTTCCCCGCCCCCTTTCTCACCCTCTCTCTCTCTCTCCTTCGCACACACACACACACACACACACATACACACACACCTTCTAAAGCCTCCCCCCCTTTTTTCATGATTTATTATTCTTCATTAGGCGCACCATCAGTAGCGCCGCGGGGGGACTCTGGGCATGCGCACCAGGTGACCTCCCCCCCCACTCCACAATTCAAGACTCACTCCTGGTACCCAAAGTTCTGGTCCAAGGATGCTAAAAGGCCTAAACCCCCCCCCCCCACAATGTGCTCCTTTAACTGGCATTTTGCAGCAGGTCCTTTTCCAATACGTGTGGCCCTGATGGTGATCTCAAACAAACAGAAGGCGTTTAGAACATAAGCGCAAAAAATATGACTAAAGTGCTGAATCTGTATTTTTATTTTTTATTTAATAAACATATATTTTTTTAATTTAGTTCATCTAATTTAGGCTTCACGGTGGAGGAGGGGTTAGTGCGTCTGCCTCACAATACGAAGGCCCTGCAGTCCTGGGTTCAATCCCAGGCTCGGGATCTTTCTGTGTGGAGTTTGCATGTTCTCCCCGTGACTGCATGGGTTCCCTCCGGGTACTCCGGCTTCCTCCCACCTCCAAAGACATGCACCTGGGGATAGGCCCCTCCCACCTCCAAAGACATGCACCTGGGGATAGGTTGATTGGCAACACTAAATGGTCCCTAGTGTGTGAATGTTGTCTATCTATCTGTGTTGGCCCTGCGATGAGGTGGCTACTTGTCCAGGGTGTAAACACCTTCCGCCCGATTGTAGCTGAGATAGCCACCAGCGCCCCCCGCGACCCCAAAATGGAATAAGCGGTAGAAAATGGATGGATTGATCTAATTTAGCACACTGTAATTGTACTCTGTGTAAATGTATTTTTTTGTCAGTTATTTACAAGTCCCTTCACATGCAGTATTTTCTAATCAGGCTGACCTAAGCCTGAGGTTTATGCGTTAGATAAATAATTATCTTTGTGATTAACACATGCCCTGGTATCATTTGACACAATTCAAGATTCACTCCTGGTACCTAAAGTTCTGGTCCAAGGATGCTAATAGGCCTAAAAAAAAAAATTACAATATGCTCCTGACACAGAGAGGATCTTTGACTGGTGTTATGCAGTAGGTCCTTTTCCACTACGTATGGCCCTGATGGCAATCTAAAACAAACAGAAGGCGTTTAGAACATAAGCGCAAAAAATATGACTAAAGTGGTGAAGCTGTATTTTATTTTTTTAATTTCAGAAACAAGTTTTTTTTAATTAATTGATCTAATTTAGCACACCGCAATTGTACTCTATGTAAATGTATTTTTTGTCAGTTATTTACAAGTCCCTTCACATACAGTATTTTCTAATCAGGCTGACCTAAGCCTGAGGTTTATGCGTTTAATAAATAATTATCTTTGTGATTAACACACGCCCTCGTATCATTTGACACAATTCAAGACTCACTCCTGGTACCCAAAGTTCTGGTCCAAGGATGCTAAAAGGCCTAAAAAAAAAATAAAAAATAAAATCCACAATGTGCTCCTGACACAGAGAGGATCTTTGACTATTATTTTGCCGTAGGTCCTTTTCCACTACGTGTGGCCCTGATGGCAATCTAAAACAAACAGAAGGCGTTTAGAACATAAGCGCAAAAAATATGACTAAAGTGGTGAAGCTGTGTTTTATTTTTTTAATTTCAGAAACATATTTTTTTAAATTAGTTGATCTAATTTAGCACACCATAATTGTACTCTATGTAAATGTATTTTGTGTCAGTTATTTACAAGTCCCTTCACATGCAGTATTTTCTAATCAGGCTGACCTAAGCCTGAGGTTTATGCGTTTAATAAATAATTATCTTTGTGATTAACACACGCCCTCGTATCATTTGACACAATTCAAGACTCACTCCTGGTACCCAAAGTTCTGGTCCAAGGATGCTAAAAGGCCTAAAAAAATTTTTTTTTTTAAAATCCACAATGTGCTCCTGACACAGAGAGGATCTTTGACTATTATTTTGCCGTAGGTCCTTTTCCACTGCGTGTGGCCCTGATGGCAATATCAAACAAAAAGAAGGCGTTTAGAACATAAGCGCAAAAAATATGACTAAAGTGGTGAAGCTGTGTTTTATTTTTTTAATTTCAGAAACATATTTTTTTAAATTAGTTGATCTAATTTAGCACACCGTAATTGTACTCTATGTAAATGAATTTTGTGTCAGTTATTTACAAGTCCCTTCACATGCAGTATTTTCTAATCAGGCTGACCTAAGCCTGAGGTTTATGCTTTAGATAAATAATTATCTTTGTGATTAACACATGCCCTGGAATCATTTGACACAATTCAAGACTCACTCCTGGTACCCAAAGTTCTGGTCCAAGGATGCTAATAGGCCTAAAAAAAAAATTACAATATGCTCCTGACACAGAGAGGATCTTTGACTGGTGTTTTGCAGTAGGTCCTTTTCCACTACGTATGGCCCTGATGGCAATCTAAAACAAACAGAAGGCGTTTAGAACATAAGCGCAAAAAATATGACTAAAGTGGTGAAGCTGTATTTTATTTTTTTAATTTCAGAAACAAGTTTTTTTTAATTAGTTGATCTAATTTAGCACACCGCAATTGTACCCTATGTAAATGTATTTTTTGGCAGTTATTTACAAGTCCCTTCACATACAGTATTTTCTAATCAGGCTGACCTAAGCCTGAGGTTTATGCGTTAGATAAATAATAATCTTTGTGATTAACACACGCCCTCGTATCATTTGACAAGGCTGCACATTGTAAGTAGGTGACACAATCTTTGAATAGGATTAAAATCAAGAGTATAGATGATTCGTTCAGTGTTAATATTTGAGCGGGGCCTGGCTCCTGTGTAGTGGAACAGTTGGGCCCCAAGCTCGAAAAGGTTAAGATATTGAAAGTCTTTGACTTGAGTTGTTCCAGTAGGTCCTTAAAAAGAGCAACCTGGTATATAGAGGATATTTGACTTGTGTTTTGCAGTTGGTCCTTAAAATCAACAATCCGTCATATAGGAGATCTTTGACTTATATTTTGCAATTGGTCCTTAAAAACAGCAACCTGTGATATAGATGATCTTTGACTTGTGTTTTGCAATTGGTCCTTAAAACAGAGATCTGTCATATCGAACATCTGTGACTTGTGTTTTGCACTATAGGTCCTTAAAAACAGCAACCTGTCATATAGAGGATCTTTGACTTGTGTTTTGCAATTGGTCCTTAAAACAGTAAACTGTCATATAGAGGATCTTTAAGTTGTGTTTGGCAATTGGTCCTTAAAATAGCAATCTGTCATATAGAGGGTCTTTGACCTGTGTTTTGCAATTGTTTCTTAAAAACAGCAACCTGTCATAGAGGAAATTTGAATTGTGTTTTGCAGTAGAGGTCCTTAAAACAGCAATCTGTCATATAGAAGATCTTTGACTTGTGTTTTGTAATTGGTCCTTAAAACAGCAATCTGTCACATAGAATATCTTTGACTTGTGTTTTGTAATTGGTCCTTAAAAACAGCAATCTGTCACATAGATGTTTGACTTGTGTTTTGCAGTTTAAGTCCTTAAAAACAGCAATCTGGCTTATAGAAGATCTTTTACCTGTGTTTTGCAATTGGTCCTTAAAAAAGAGCAATCTGTCATATAGAGGACATTTGATTTGTGTTTTGCGGTATAGGTCCTTAAAAAACAATCTGTAATTTGTAAGGACTTATAATTTCTCCAACACACCATCGTAGTAAAGACTCAAAACTTCTCCAACACACAATCATAATAATGACTTGAAACTTCTCCAACACACAATCATAATAATGACTTGAAACTTCTCCAACACACAATAATCATCAAGACTTGTAATTTCTCCAACACAGAATCATAATCAAGACTTGTAATTTCTCGAACAAACAATTATAATTAGAACTTGTAATTTCTCCAACACACAATCTAAATAAAGACTTGAAATTTCTCAAAAACACAATCATAATAAATACGTGTAATTTCTCCAACAAACAATCACAATAGAAATTTGTCCAACACACAATCATAATAAAGACTTTTAATTTCTCCCACACCCAATCATAAGAAAGACTTGAAACTTCTCCAACACACAATCATAGTAGACTTGTACTTTCTCCAACAACAACAAAAATAAAGACTTGAAACTTTTCCAACACAAAATCATAATAAAGACTTGAAATTTCCCCAATACACAATTATAATAAATACTTGAAATTTTTCCAACACACAATCATAATCAAGACTTGAAACTTCTCCAACACACATTCATAATAAAGACTTGAAAGGTCTCCAACACACAATCATAATAAAGACTTGACATTTCTCCAACACACAATCGTAATAAAGACTTGTAATTTCTCCCACACAAATTCATAATAGACTTGTAATTTTTCCAACACACAATCATAATAAAGACTTGTAATTTCTCCAACACACAATCATAGTAAAGACTTGTAATTGCTACGACACACAATTATAACAATGACTTGAAACTTCTCCAACACACAATCATAATCAAGACTTGAAACTTCTTGAACACACAATCATAATAGACACACAGTCATAATCAAGACATGTAATTTCTCCAATACACAATCATAATAAAGGCTTGAAATTTCTCTAATACACAATCATAATAAAAACTTTCAATTTCTCCAACACACAATCACAATAAAGACATGAAATTTCTCCAATACACAATTATAGTAAATACTTGTAATTTCTCCAACACACAATCATAATAGACTTGTAATTTCTCTAACACATAATCCTAATAAAGACTTGAATCTTCTCCAACGCGGAATCATAATAACGACATGAAACTTTTCCAACACACACTAATAATCAAGACTTGTAATTTCTCCAACCCACAATCATAATAAAGACTTGGAATTTCTCCAATACACAATTATAATAAATACTTGTAATTTCTCCAACACACCATCGTAATAAAGAATGATACTTCTCCAACACACAATCATAATAGACTTGTAATTTCTCCAACAAAAAAATCATGATAAAGACTTGAAACTTTTCCAACACACAATCATGATAAAGACTTGACATTTCTCCAATACACAATCATGATAAAGACTTGAAATTTCTCCAATACACAATCATGATAAAGACTTGTAGTTTCTCCCACACACAATCATAATAAACTTGTAATTTTTCCAACACACAATCATAATAAAGACTTGAAATTTCTCCCACACACAATAATAATCAAGACTTGTCATTTCTCCAACACACACTCATAACAGACTTGTAATTTCTCCCACACACAATCATAATTCGCACCTTCCTGTTAAAAGTGTGTAGAAACTGCAGCCCACACAATTGATGCAAGCAGACACTGAGTACAGGGGAGAGGTGGACCATGTTGGGGGCTTGCGTCATACCTCCCCGGCGGGCCAGGGGGCGCTGCAGGAGGAGACGGACCCCGCAGTGCAAGGGATGCCCGCTCACACGTGACGCTGACAGACGGACGTGTGACGACAGCTGCGAAAAAAGCCTTCATATCAAACATTCCCACACCTTCACTGTAGTCCAACAAAATAAAGATAAATAATATTTCTAGATCAAACTCAGCTGCTGGAAGACTTTCAAGTCCAATTTTGGGAACATTAGCGCAGGACGATGCTGGCGGTGCCGTCTCAGGAATGGTCTTGAATAAAACATGACACCATGGCAAAGATTCCCCAGAGGATTTAGTCCGATTTGACAGCAAGAAAAGTATCTTTGACGAATGTTTAGTCGCTTAAAACAGGCCTTGAACGCAAATGTCTTCAAATGAAAGCAAAATGTCGCATTTTCTAGCAAAATACCTGCAAGATGTTTGTCATTTTTGAGCAGTGTTTTACCACCTAACTCTTCAACGGTTTTAAAAGACTCAAAATTCAAATAAAATAATACTTTATCCACATTAGAAATAATCACCGACTTCTCCAGGCTAAAAAAACAAAATATAATTATAATATATTTAGTAATAACGTTCATTTAGTTAGAAAAAAGGTTTGTTGGAAAAAATAGAAAATGTTGATGTTTTAATGTTTTATTAGTCGGTGATTATTTGTAATGTGGATAAAGTATTATTTATTTGAACTGTGAGTCATTTAAAACCGATTTATACATACATACATACATATATATATATATATCCATCCATCCATCCATTTCTACCGCTTATTCCCTTTCGGGGTCGCGGGGGGCGCTGGCGCCTATCACAGCTACAATCGGGCGGAAGGCGGGGTACACCCTGGACAAGTCGCCACCTCATCGCAGGCCAACACAGATAGACAGACAACATTCACACTCACATTCAAACACTAGGGACCATTTAGTGTTGCTAATCAACTTATCCCCAGGTGCATGTCTTTGGAAGTGGGAGGAAGCCAGAGTACCCGGAGGGAACCCACGCATTCACGGGGAGAACATGCAAACGCCACACAGAAAGATCCCGAGCCTGGATTTGAACCCAGGACTGCAGGAACTTCGTATTGTGAGGCAGACGCAGTAACCCCTCTGCCACCGTGAAGCCCATATATATGTATATATATATATATATATATATATATATATATATATATATATATATATATATATATATATATATATATATATCTATATCTATATATATATATATATATATATATATATATATATATGAATACTAATATTGTATTTATTTTATTATTGATTCCTTTTTTATACATTTATAACTTAAAAATGCTTTAAAAAAATCATTATTTATTTTAATGTATGCATGCATTTGGTAAATCCCTCTAACAGAGAAACACACACCATAATAATGGTACTGTATAATAAGTAATGTACAGTTTAAGAAGTATTTATTGTCATGATCCACCATGACTGTATTGGACTTTTTTTTTCTTTTTAA
>NC_084630.1:37961157-37976157 GCF_033978795.1 Nerophis ophidion | reverse complement strand
GATGTAAATTTAGTTAGTAGTATAATTCAGTGATTGTATGTAGTGGAGTAGGCGCTTGAGTTATATTCCTATGTCATTCTATATTCGCAACTTAAATATGTTTATTGTTAAATGGCAACAGTAGAGCACCGTTATTTGTAATTTATGGAGTTAATTTTGTTGTAAATCCAGCATTAATAAGAGCCATTGTAATACTGGGTGACTCCAGCAGGGGGCGCGCTGTACTGGGAGCTATACTAAGAGGACACGTGACTTCCTGGCAGTCATTACAGACGTGTACAGAACCAAGCTGTGTGTCTGTTTAACTCAAACATTTCCCTTCTCAGGTACAAGTATTTTTATGTTAATAGCTTTACCCCTGAATTTATCTTTGTACTGTTAAAATATGTTTGAAAGAGTATATTGTTATAATCTGTGTCTTCTCAGTCGACGAAGCTTTATATATGACCAAGCTAATGCTAAAGCTAATGCTAAAGCTAATGCTAACTGCCGATGTTGAGGCGAATGCTAGCTGCATCATCAGTCTTGGATATATACAAAGTTACTGTGTGTACTTCATTATGCATCTGCGTGTATTTCTGTTTAAATGTGTGTTTTGTAGATTTTCCGGGAATAATTCAGTGTAATTTGTTATGTTAAGGAATGATTAGGGACTTTTGCTACTCAAACATTATGGGCTTACTGTATGGGATGAACCTTTGTATTTACTTGAGACATCTTCAAATACGGTGTACATGTGTACAATTCTGATGTTTGATTGTGGCAGTCATTACAGACGTGTACAGAACGAAGTTGTGTCCTTGTGTCTGTATAACTAAAACATCTCCCTTCTCAGGGCGATTACATTTGTGACCAATGTATCATTTCTATATATATATATATATATATATATATATATACATATTCATATAAAGAGTATAATTTCATAAATTTAGAATAAAGCAAATTGTAACATCCATCCATCCATTTTCTACCGCTTATTCCCTTTTGGGGGCGCTGGCGCCTATCTCAGCTACAACCGGGCGGTAGGCGGGGTACACCCTGGACAAGTCGCCACCTCATCGCAGGGCCAACACGGATAGACAGACAACATTCACACTCACATTCACACACTAGGGCCAATTTAGTGTTGCCAATCAACCTATCCCCAGGTGCATGTCTTTGGAAGTGGGAGGAAGCCGGAGTACCCAGAGGGAACCCACGCATTCACGGGGAGAACATGCAAACTCCACACAGAAAGATCCCGAGCCTGGATTTGAACCCAGGACTGCAGGAACTTCGTATTGTGAGGCAGACGCACTAACCCCTCTCCCACCGTGAAGCCCTAAATAGTAACATTTTCTTTTATGAAATGTACACGCAAGTAACGACTTTCTACCTTTTAAAAATAACTTAACTGAATGCACTTTTTCTTGTCATCAAATGTTTTTAAATCTCATATTCATTTATTATTCATTGTTCTTAAAAATCATTTAATTTAGTGAACGTATTTGAGGTAGATGTACTATTTTTCAAAATTTCAATCTAAGAGACTTTTTTTCAAAATATTTAAGAAATATCAATTACATTTCCCAAAGTATTATGCTTGTTAGTCTTGAATACGTGCGTTAAATTGTATCATTTCCATCCATCCATCTTCTTCCGCTTATCCGAGGTTGGGTCGCGGGGGCAACAGCCTAAGCAGGGAAACCCAGACTTCCCTCTCCCCAGCCACTTCGTCTAGCTCTTCCCGGGGATCCCGAGGCGTTCCCTGGCCAGCCGGGAGACATAGTCTTCCCAACGTGTCCTGGGTCTTCCCCGTGGCCTCCTACAGGTTGGACGTGCCCTAAACACCTCCCTAGGGAGGCGTTCGGGTGGCATCCTGACCAGATGCCCGAACCACCTCATCTGGCTCCTCTCCATGTGGAGGAGCAGCGGCTTTACTTTGAGTTCCTCCCGGATGGCAGAGCTTCTCACCCTATCTCTAAGGGAGAGACCCGCCACACGGCGGAGGAAACTCATTTCGGCCGCATATACCCGTGACCTTATCCTTTCGGTCATGACCCAAAGCTCATGACCATAGGTGAGGATGGGAACGTAGATCGACCGGTAAATTGAGAGCTTTGCCTTCCGGCTCAGCTCCTTCTTCACCACAACGGATCGGTACAGCGTGTATCATTTCATAAATATAAAATAAAAATAATATAAAATGTTTTCTTGAAGAAAATTACAATTTTAGTAGGAGCTTTCTATGTCTACAATTTAACTTCTTTTTTTTTTTATTCCTTTTTCTGGTGTCATCCGTGTGTTTAAATCACCGGCGGGCACCATCACTCGCGCAAGGTAATTGCCTGTAATGTTTGCAGGGATAAAAAGACTTTTGCTGCAAGGTGCTGTCGTGCCTTACTTTAACAAAAAACAACAACAAACAAGAGAGAGAAAAAAAAAAAACCTCAGTGGAATTGCACGAGCAGAAGAAGACGAATAAAAAAAGGGGGCGCTCACTTCAAGGCGCTTTTGCAGCTAAAAGTGCAGCGTGTGAAAATAAAAGTAGGAGTGAACACACACACACACACACATCTTCCTTCTTGACTGTCTTACTGCTGAGTTGTGTGTGTGTGTGCGTGTGCAGGCTTTCCACAAAGACATCCTCTCCCCCATCTTCATGTCCCCCAGGAGCTCTCCATGTTAACAATCCCAATTACACACAGACCACCCGAGACAGCTGTTTTTATTACTGAAGCTCCTCGCCGTGCTTTTGCCTCCACGCCCAGCTCACAGCGAGCGGAGACGAGGAAGTGGCTGCTTCACTCTCAAAGACCCCCTTTTTACATTTCCTCCCCCCTTTCCTCGGTGCGGCGCCGCTCCTTTACAAGTGGGAGCAGGAGGTCAACGCTTGTTGCGAAGGGAAAAAGGCGGCGGCAACAATTGAAAAGGAGGGCGTTTGGGTGGCGCTTTATGTATATTTGATCAAGCGCCCTACCTGGGAAAAGGGGAGCGCTGTACAAGCCATGTCCTGTGTGCGCCTAATGTGTCCTTTAAATGCATTCGGCAGCCTTGCTAAGTGCCTCCAAGGCTCGCCACTGAAGATAAAGTCTTATTGTTGAGGGCATTAAAGGACAGGGATGCTCAAAGTCTTGCCCAGGCCCTCCTTTTTTAAAAAATGTTATTGGGCCCCAGTAGGGCTGGGTCCCCATTTGAACCGATACGTTACTAGAGTTATTTACCTGGGAGTGGATAGCATCAGGGCTTCACGGTGGCAGAGGGGTTAGTGCGTCTGCCTCACAATATGAAGGTCTTGAGTAGTCCTGGGTTCAATCCCAGACTCGGGATCTTTTTGTGTGGAGTTTGCATGTTCTCCCCGTGAATGCCTGGGTTCCCTCCGGGTACTCCGGCTTCCTCCCACTTCCAAAGACATGCACCTGGGGATAGGCCCCTCCCACCTCCAAAGACACGTACCTGGGAATAGGCCCCTCCCACCTCTAAAGACATGCACCTGGGGATAGGCCCCTCCCACCTCCAAAGACATGTACCTGGGGATAGGCCCCTCCCACCTCCAAAGACATGTACCTGGGGATAGGCCCCTCCCACCTCCAAAGAAATGCACCTGGGGATAGGCCCCTCCCACCTCCAAAGACATGCACCTGGGGATAGGCCCCTCCCACCTCCAAAGACATGCACCTGGGGATAGGTTGATTAGCAACACTAAATGGTCCCTAGTGTGTGAATGTGTGTGTGAATGTTGTCTGTGTTGGCCCTGTGATGAGGTGGCGACTTGTCCAGGGTGTACCCCGCCTTTCACCCGATTGTAGCTGAGATAGGCACCAGCGCCCCCCGCAACCCCAAAGAGAATAAGCGGTAGAAAATGAATGGAAGGATGGATAGCACCACTCAACTGGACCAATTGTCAGTACTTTTGCATAAGTTAACAAATATTAGTTGTTTTATACACCCTAACGTTTTTTATTCATTTGAAGAAAACACCACACTTTACACATTTTAACTCCTTGCCATTGAAGAAAGTACTATAAAAACAAATGCTTTACACCAGTTGTCACCAACCTTTTTGTATCTATGTGTATGTGTGTGTGTGTATATATATATATATATATTTTTTTTTTTTTCTATTTTTTAATATATATGTGTCACGCCCATGGGATCATGTTTTGCTTTGGTAATGTTATGATTTATTTTTTGGACACTCAGTTCCTGTTTTGCACTTCCTGGTTTGTGTTGCAACCATGACAACTCATTAATTTTCACCTGGCCCTCATGTCACGCCCCTGTCCTCAGCCCTCACACCTGTTTGTTAATATCATAGCCTATTATATAAGCCACAGTTACCAGGTAGTGGGCCTGGCAACTTCCCCACATATCCCTCAACTCCTTCATGCCATACCATGCTGTTCGTTTTGTCCACGCCACGTAAGTTTTGTTATTCATGACATAGTGCAAGTGTTTTTTGTTCATGTTTATAGTTTGTAGCCTTTGTATTAGTCTTTTGTTTTTTTCGTTAGCCAAGTTTGTTCTCCGCCATTGTGCACACCCTTTGTTTGCCTTTTGTTTAGTTTAATAGAGTATTAAAAAAAAATTACTCACATTCACGTCTGGCTCATGCCAATTTCCCTTTGCGTTGGTAAAACAAACTATAAAGTCATAGTCCAAGTCGTGACAATATGTATTTATATATAAATATATATACATATATGTATATATATATTTATATGTACATATAAATGTATATATTTATGTATTTTTTATATATATATTTATATGTACATATAAATGTATATATTTATGTATTTTTTATATATATATTTATATGTACATATATATGTATATATGTGTGTGTGTCTGTGTGAAATACAAATACTCTTGAGTTTCATTAAATTGTATTTTCTTTATCTTTATTTGAATTATTCATTATTATTTGCATGTCATTACAGTTTCATTTGACTTTAATAATTAATCAAATTTTATTTAATTTTATTAAAATATATATATATATTTAATTGTATTTGATTTAATTAAATTAAATTTAATGTAATTAATTTAATTTTTTTTTTTTATTTAATTAAATTTTTATTCAAGTCATTGTTATCTATTATATTTCATCCATCAATATTTATTAACGACTATTTTTCTTTGCCTGCAGGTCCAGTAACGAAGGCGACCCGAGGCCGTGCCTGATTTGTGACTGAGAGACTCCACAAACCACCGTGCAGGTTCACACCTTAAGGGGTGTCTTATTAGGTGTGTGGGGGGGTTAGGGTGTTCAAAATGTGTGTCCGAAGATTCGGGTCCAGCGGCTTCAATGCCTACAGGCTGCAGAGCGGCAGACGGTGATAAGGTCAAGTCTCATAATAATGTCACATACCTTTAGGTGGTGCAGATCAATATGGAGGAAGGGAGGTGTATTATACCTCAAATAAAAACCTCCCTGGCAATACAAAGAAAAAATGTCTTTTGATGAAATCTGCTTCTTCCCTCTGCTTTTGGCGACCAGCATATTGCCTTCTGTCACACGTGGAACCATACCCCACCACGCTTTAAAAAAAAAAAAAGTATTTTATTTTTTTAACCACGCGTCTTTTAACTCTCTTTATTCAAACAACCGATGAGAAGTTCCTCCGTTGGCTACAAAAGTGTTGGTCAAGAATACGCCCACTTTACTACACTTTTTTCTTTTTAATGTCTCGCATGCCGTAGATTCATATAAGTAACATGCACAACTGTTGTTCGAGTGTAAAAATAAGCTAACCGTAATTTCAGTTAGGAGGTATTTGTTGAAAATAATGCTCATAAATAGTAGTAGTGCTTTTTTCTGGTGACTCAAAGCGCGTGACACTCAGAAATTCATTCACAAAACTACAAAAATCATCCCACATTTTTAAAAGCCCCCTAAAAAGATATTTTAAAAAATTCACTTCAGCTATTTTGAACATTGGGTGTTCATAAAAAAGCTTAAAAAACACTAATTTAACACTTTTAGGGATGCTTTGATCAAAAAAAAAAAAAAAAAATTGCGCTTTTTACAGCTCCGACGCTGATTTATGAATAACTGGCATTCTTATTGGGTTGATTTTAAGATGTGTAGTGAAGCATGTATTTACTAAGCTCTGTTCAGTCCAGTGGTGGACATAATTCTTTAATTAGAGGTATTCATGACTCAAGTATTGCAATTACTGGTTTTGCGTTTAGGGATTTATTTATTTTTATATTATTTGTTTATTTATTGGTTTATTCAACAGAGAAAGTTGACATTAACTAACATTGCTGTAAATGTACCAGATTTTTTATTTTATTTAATTTTTATTGACATCCAGCATCAGACATTCCAATCCATTACATCATATTTGCATACAACATACATATATTGTCTGCCCTAAATGTCAAAATACATATATTTTTTATATATCCCAACGACCCCCCCAAAAAAGAGAAAATCAGCAAAAAAAATTCAAAACAAACCAAAGTAATAATAATAATATAAATACATTAAAACATAATAATCAATAATAAATAATAATTATAATCATCCATCCATTTTAATAATAATAATAATAAATAATAAAGATAATAATAAATAAAATTATATATAAACAGATAGTAAATACATAAATAGAAAAACAATATACAGTGAACGGCAGCATGTTACGGTTAGCATGCTAGCATGCTACCATTAAAGTGCAATCTTTTTTTAGCTAATTTTGCAAGCATTTACATTCCAGTCATTCAACCTGTGACACGTGTTTGCTTGCTAACATTAAAGTGCTAACTTTCTTTTAAGCTATTTCTTCACTGTTTGCTCTAATTCCCCAGCCATACACTTTAGAGTCATATAACAAGCTAACTGTTAGCATGCTAACATTAGCATTCCAACTTTTTAAGCTGGTTTTGCAACCATTCACACCAGACTCATATAACTTGGTATGTGACATTATTTAACTGTTAGCGTGCAAAAGATAGCATGCTGGCAAGCTAACTTAAGCATGCTAAGTTTTTCGTCTAATTTTACACTTTTTTCTCTATTTGCACAGCCATACACCTTAGAGTCATATAACTTTTCATATGACACAAGCTAATTGTTAGCGTGCTAAAGTTAGCTTGCTAACATGCTAACTTTTTTACGCTGGCTTTGCAGCTGTTTGCACCAAAGTCATATAACTTGGTGTGTGGCATTTGTTATCCATTAGCATTCGAACGATAGCATGCTGGAGATTTAACTTATGCATGCTAAGTTTTTCGTCTAATTTTACACTTTTCTCAATTTTCACAGCCATACACCTTAGAGCAGTGGTCCCCAACCACCGGGCCGCGGCCCGATACTGGGCCGCAGAATTTTTTTATGCATTTTTGTATTTAAAATTTTTTATTAATTTTTTTATTTTTATTTTTTTAAAATTATCAAATCAACATAAAAAACACAAGATACACTTACAATTAGTGCACCAACACAAAAAACCTCCCTTTTTCATGACAAAAAAAAAAAAAAAATTAAATTAAATTGTCCTGGGCCGCGGGACAAATTATCAAGCGTTGACCGGCCGCAGCTACAAAAAACTTGGGGACCACTGCCATAGAGTCATATATAACTTATGTGAGACATGCTAACTGTTAGCATGCTAAAGTTAGCTTGCTAACATGCTAATATTAGCATGCTAACTTTTTGAAGCTGGCTTTGCAACCGTTTACACCAGAGTCATATAACTTGGTATATGAAATTTGTTGACTTTTAGCATGCAAATGATAGCATGCTGTCAAACATGCTAACTGTTATCACGCTATTGTTGGAAACATGCTAAATGTTAGCATTTTAATGTACTGTAATGTTTTAGTCTTAATGTGTAGCTCATGTATTGTTACACCCAAAACTCTCGGATTCAGACACCCGGCACAATATCAAGAGTACGGCGGATTCCGGCAACCCCCAGTCAGACGTCCAGGGCACAGATAGTGGGCCCCCATTGTCTAGTTTATTTATTGTGAGTTCTATTGACATTGTCTCAATAGCAACACAATGTTTAAACAAGTTCCCTATTCTCTTTTATTTTTATTTCTGTGGCCACCTCTAATTATCAAGAGTTTGGTTGGAGGAACTTCAGCTTGCCTGCAAGGGAAGGCTCTTAACTGCCTCGGCGATAGGAAACATGATTATTAGGCTCTCCGACATAGAAGGGGAACTGGCAGAGGGGGTCATGGCACAGAAAGACAGGATACAACACATAACAACAAAGGGGACATAAACACACAAAAGGGGAGATGTACAAGAGGCAACTAAACACAAAGAGCTCAGCACCAAACTAACACCTCAATTAGTATGCGCAGCGAGGCATGATGGGAACAGGGAAGTGCTCCCCAGTGACACTACAATATAATTATTTGAGCAAAATAAAGTCAATAGAACACAGTAATTAAACAGAAGCATAATATACTGGCTACTATTCATTTAAATCCTTAGTTTTTGCCCTTAAACTCCTTCTGCATCATATATATATATATATATATATATATATATATATATATATATATATATATATATATATATATATATATATATATATATATATATACACATACATATATATATATATATGTGTATATATATATATATATATATATATATATATATATAAAGCCCGTTTCCATATGAGTTGGGAAATTGTGTTAGATGTAAATATAAACAGAATACAATGATTTGCAATTCCTTTTCAAGCCATATTCAGTTGAATATGCTACAAAGACAACATATTTGATGTTCAAACTCATAAACGTTTTTTTGTATGCAAATAATCATTAACTTTAGAATTTGATGCCAGCAACACGTGACAAAAAATTGGGAAAGGTGGCAATAAATACTGACAAAGTTGAGGAATGCTCATCAAACACTTATTTGGAACTTCCCACAGGTGTGCAGGCTAATTGGGAACAGGTGGGTGCCATGATTGGCTATAAAAACAGCTTCCTTTACTCAGTCTTTCACAAGAAAGGATGGGGCGAGGTACACCCCTTTGTCCACAACTGCGTGAGCAAATAGTCAAACAGTTTAAGAACAACGTTTCTCAAAGTGCAATTGCAAGAAATTTAGGGATTTCAACATCTACGCTCCATAATATCATCAAAAGGTTCAGAGAATCTGGAGAAATCACTCCACGTAAGCGGCATGGCCGGAAACCAACATTGAATTACCGTGACTTTCCATCCCTCAGACGGCACTGTATCAAAAACCCGACATCAATCTTTAAAGGATGTCACCACATGGGCTCAGGAAAACTTCAGAAATCCACTGTCACTAAATACAGTTTGTCGCTACATCTGTAAGTGCAAGTTAAAGCTCTACTATGCAAAGCGAAAGCCATTTATCAACAACATCCAGAAACGCCGCCGGTTTCTCTGGGCCAGAGATCATCTAAGATGGACTGATGCAAAGTGGAAAAGTGTTCTGTGGTCTGACGAGTCCACATTTAAAATTCTTTTTGGAAATATTTGACATTGTGTCATCCGGACCAAAGGGGAAGAGAACCATCCAGGCTGTCATCGACGCAAAATTCAAAAGCCAGCTTCTGTGATGGTATGGGGGTGCATTAGTGCCCAAGGCATGGGTAACTTACACATCTGTGAAGGCACCATTAATGCTGAAAGGTACATACAGGTTTTGGAACATATGCTGCCATCTAAGCGCCATCCTTTCCATGGACGCCCCTTCTTATTTCAGCAAGACAATGCCAAGCTACATTCAGCACATGTTACAACAGCGTGGCTTCGTAAAAAAAAAGAGTGCGGGTACTTTCCTGGCCCGCCTGCAGTCCAGACCTGTCCCCCATGGAAAATGTGTGGCGCGTTAAGAAGTGTAAAATACGACAGTGGAGACCCCGGACTGTTGAACGACTGAAGCTCTACATAAAACAAGAATGGGAAAGAATTCCACTTTCTAAGCTTCAACAATTAGTTTCCTCAGTTTCCAAACGTTTATTGAGTGTTGTTAAAAGAAAAGGTGATGTAACACAGTGGTGAACATGCCTTTTCCCAACTACTTTGGCACGTGTTGCAGCCATGAAATTCTAAGTTAATTATTATTTGCAAAGAAAAATTAAATTAATGAGTTTGAACATCAAATATGTTTTCTTTGTAGTGCAATTGAATATGGGTTGAAAAGGATTTGCAAATCATTGTATTCCGTTTATATTTACATCTAACACAATTTCCAAACTCATATGGAAACGGGGTTTGTATATATTTATATATATATATATATATATATATATATATATAATAGCAGAAATCCAAAATGTGATTACCCATCCATTTCCTACCGCTTATTCCCTTTTGGGGTCACTGGGGGCGCTGGCGCCTATCTCAGCTACAATCAGGGGGAAGGCGGGTTACACCCTGGACAAGTCTCCTAATCTGATTTAAAAGCGTTTTCTATTTATTTATTTATATTTCTAACAAATGCTGTTTTCCATGCACACAGTTTGGGTCAGAAGTTATAATGTCCTTGAGGAAGGGCGTCCATCAGCTACGCGCCGCAAACAAGCGATAGATCCTCCCGCCGTTGGGCGCTCATAAACAGGCTCCGGGGACACACATTACAGTTGGAACATTGTTAAAAGTGACTTTTGCATAAGAGGCGAGCCCCGCTGTAGATCACGGCGCCGTGAACTGCGTTTAATGGCGGGTTCAACACGACACGACGTTCCTGGGAGTAAACCTGACCCGCCGTGACAACATAAAACACGGCAAGTGGCTGGCAGGAAGCGACAGGCCGCTCTCATTAGCGCGACTGTCCCCGCGCTGTAATACACGCCTTGTCAGCGCTTTGATGCTAATTGACCTCCTTCCGCACTTCTTCCGGTGCACAAATGAAAAGATCTCCGCCACCATGTGATGGCGAGTGTCACCATGTGATCCGACAAATTAAAAAGCGCGCGGCTGTCAGGTTGTCATGGCGGCCTCATCAGCTATAATGATCACTTTCCCGCTTCTTGGTGGCGGCTGTGCGGGGCATCGTCAGTCAGTCTACCTGCGTTTGTTTATTGTCTCTCAGAGATGAAGCGTCAGTGTCATGCTGGCTGTGTGCGTTTTTATTCAACACACAGCATTTCCCACAGTAGAATCAGTCTGTTTAGGGTCAAACTGTGTCCCAACTGTCATATATATATATATATATATATATATATATATATATATATAAATATATATATATATATATATATATATATATATCTCTAGCCATCCATTTTCTACCGCTTATTCCCTTTCGGGGTCGCAGGGGGCGCTGGTGCCTATCTCAGCTACAATCGGGCGTATATATATATATATATATATATATATATATATATATTCATTCTCTAGATTATCCAGAGGATAGTTCTCGATACCGTGGTAGAATATGTATGAGGGGTTCCCTCAATTGTCAGGAGAATTTCTCCTGACGATTGAGAGAACCCCTCATAAAACAATTCTGTAGAGATGAAGTAGTCTTGTGATTTTTCCCACATATATATATATATGTATATACATATATATATATATATATATATGTATATAATATATATATATATATATATATATATGTATATAATATATATATATATATATATATATACATATATATGTATATAATATATATATATATATATATATATATATGTATATAATATATATATATATATATATATACATATGTATGTATATGTGTATATATATATATATGTGTGTGTGTGTCACAACTATATATATATATATATATATATATATAAATAGTTGTGATCAAAATTATTCAACCCCCACACAATTTTGGTGTTTTAAGAAGTATCACATTTATTCCGTATTTTGTTATACTCATATCAAATAAAGATGCATTAAATAGACAAATGCAACTTGAATTACATTATATTTTGTAACATACCAAACAGTGTCATTTCTCTCAATATCTCATTGACAAAATTATTCAACCCCTTGAAGATCATAACTCTTAAGAACAGAATTTGAATAAGGTCTTTTCAATCAGGTGTTGAAAACAGCTGTAGATGTGATTAGAACCATAACGAGCAACAATTAAACTGATTGAAAAAGACTGTGATGCTCAGCTTCTTGTAGATGGTCGATGGCGCATTTGCAACATGGCGAAGTCCAGGGAGTGGTCAAAGAAGTCAAGTGAGGAGGTCATCTCTCTTCATAAGAAAGGATATGGATATAAGAAAATAGCAAAGACATTACACATTCCAAGAGACACAGTTGGGAGCATAATCCGCAAGTTTAAAGCTAAAGGCACAGAGGAAACACTACCTGGGCGTGGTAGAAAGAGGATGCTGTGTGCAACTGCTGTCCGGTATTTGAAGCGTACAGTGGTGAAAACCCCCCGGGTAACAGCTGAGGAACTACAACAGGACATTGCAGAGGGGGGAACGCAGGTTTCGTCCCAGACAATAAGGCGCGCACTACGAGATGAAGGCCTCCATGCCAGAACTCCCAGGCGCACCCCACTTCTGACTACCAGGCACAGGGAAAATAGACTCCAGTATGCAAAAATCACCTGGACAAACCCCCAAGGTTTTGGGAAACTGTTCTATGGAGTGATGAGACAAAAGTGGAACTCTTAGGGCCTATGAATCAACGTTATGTCTGGAGGAGAAAAAATGAAACTTACAAAGAGAAGAACACCTTGCCTACTGTTAAGCATGGTGGGGGGGTCAATCATGCTCTGGGGTTGTTTCAGGTACCGGGAATCTCAAGCGTGTTCAAGGTATTATGAATTCTATGTCCTGGCAGTATATATTAGCTGCAAATGTCATGAAGTCAGTGAGGAAGCTGAGGCTTGGAAGACGTTGGACCTTCCAACAGGACAAGGATCCCAAGCATACCTCCAAATCAACATCAGAGTGGTTGCAGAAGAAGGGCTGGAAGACTCTGGAGTGGCCTTCACAGTGGCCAGACCTAAATCCTCTAGAAAAGCTGTGGTGGGACTTGAAGAAGACAGTTGCGGCACGCAAGCCCAAGAAATGAATGAACTGGAGGCCTTTGCCCAAGAGGAATGGGCTAAAATAGCTGTAGATGTTTGCAAGAAGCTTGTGTCCGCTTATGTATCACCTTTGAAGGATGTCACTACTGCCAAAGGCTGTTCTACTAAGTACTAAAGATGCATGGACCTAGGGGGTTGAATCATTTTGTCAATGACATATTAAGAAAAATGTCCTTTTTTGCTATTTTGTAAAATACAGTGTTACAATTTAAGTTGCATTTGTCTATTTGACACATCTTTATTTGATATGACTATAAACAAAATACGGAATAAATGTCCAACTCGCTAAAACACCAAAATTGTGTGGGGGTTGAATAATTTTGATCACAACTGTGTGTATGTATGTATATATATATATGTATGTATATGTGTGTGTGTGTATGTATATATATTAGGATGCACCGAAATGAAAATTTGTGGCCGAATACCGAATAATGAATGCAGTTTTTCACAATTTTTTTAATATTGCATAAATAGCCTAGAATAAATATTTAGACATGTTTTTCAAATAAAGTAATTTTTTATTGAATATTGACTTTTTAATATTCCAGTAGTCTTTGCTTTTCAAAAAAAGCACCGTTTTTCATTTATATTAGGCCTTCAAACAAAACATGCATTCCAAAAAAATAATAAAGTGCATTAAAGTGGATAAACCCACAACAAATGAATTATTGTCCTTTTGGCCAAAGTCTGCTTAGCCACAGTAGATATGCTAATAATGTAAACAGAAGGCTCAAGTAAATGTCAATTAAGTGTGTGCTTGTAACCTCATACACTTATACAGGTAGCCTACACAACAGGCTAATAATGTAAACAGAGGACCCACTAAATCTCAATTAAGTGTGTGCTTGTAACCTCATACACTTATACAGGTAGCCTACACAACAGGCTAATAATGTAAACAGAAGCCCCACTAAATCTCAATTAAGTGTGTGCTTGTAACCTCATACACTTATACAGGTAGCCTACACAACAGGCTAATAATGTAAACAAAGGACCCACTAAATCTCAATTAAGTGTGTGCTTGTAACCTCATACACTTATACAGGTAGCCTACACAACAGGCGAATAATGTAAACAGAAGCCCCACTAAATCTCAATTAAGTGTTTGCTTGTAACCTCATACACTTATACAGGTAGCCTACACAACAGGCTAATAATGTAAACAGAGGCCCCACTAAATCTCAATAAGTGTGTGCTTGTAACCTCATACACTTATACAGGTAGCCTACACAACAGGCGAATAATGTAAACAGAGGCCCCACTAAATCTCAATAAGTGTGTGCTTGTAACCTCATACACTTATACAGGTAGCCTACACAACAGGCGAATAATGTAAACAGAGGCCCCACTAAATCTCAATAAGTGTGTGCTTGTAACCTCATACACTTATACAGGTAGCCTACACAACAGGCGAATAATGTAAACAGAAGCCCCACTAAATCTCAATTAAGTGTGTGCTTGTAACCTCATACACTTATACAGGTAGCCTACACAACAGGCTAATAATGTAAACAGAGGCCCCACTAAATCTCAATAAGTGTGTGCTTGTAACCTCATACACTTATACAGGTACACAACATATCCCAACGTCACCACGTCACTGCACGTTGGTTGATTGCGTCACCGCGGCAAAAAATTGCGTCACACACCACTATTCGGCCTTGTTTTTAACTCATTCCACCGAAGGCCGAATGTGGCTTTTTTTGCCATATTCGACCGAATATATTCGGTTACCGATTAATCGGTGCATCCCTAATATATATATATATATATATATATATATATATATATATATATATATATATATATATATATATATATATGTGTATATATATATGTGTATATATATATATATATGGGTGTGTATATGTATGTATGTATGTATGTATATCAAAGCGTGGACTTTGGGGTTTGTTTTCCTGGAAGGCAAAGGAAAGTTGGAGCGGGCAAGGCGTGAAGGTAAAGACATACTTATTAATTGCTATAAAAAAAAA
>NC_084630.1:37911157-37956157 GCF_033978795.1 Nerophis ophidion | reverse complement strand
CAAAAAGTAATTATAAATTGATAAATTCTCCAGAGGGAGAATTTCTCGCCAAATTGCTTTGTCACAAATAATTAATCCATTAAAATTAAAAGTAAAATGTGTGTGACCTCTTATCATACGAACAGTGATATAAATTAATAATTATTTAAGTCAATAATTACAATTATTGAGACCTCTGGCTTCCTGTGGTACTATATAAATAAATATAAAAAATGGTATCCCGAGAGAAAGTTTTTCCTTGCCTCTATCATCAAAGTTATTTCTTATGAAAAGTTAATTAAAATTGTATTTAAAATGTGTGTGAACTCTGGTTTCCTGTGTTATCATACAAATAATTATATACATTAATAGTCTGAATAAATTGATAAAATCCTAAGAGAATGTTTTTCCTTGGCTCTATCGCCAAGGTTTTTCTCATGAATAAGTAATTAATTAAAATCAAATAGAAAATTCATGAGACCTCTGGCTTCTTGTGTTACTATATAAATACATATAGAAATTATTAAAAATGGTACACTGAGAGGTTTTTCCTTGCCTCCATCATCAAAGTTTTTTCTTGTGAACAGTTAATTAAAATTTAATTTAAGATATGTGTGACCACTGGTTTCCCATTTTTTTATACAAATAATTATATACATTAGTAATCATCTGAATAAATTGATACATTTCTGAGGGAAAGTTTTTCCTTGCCTCCATCGCCAAGGTTTTTCTCATGAATAAGTTATTAATTAAAATTAAATGGAAAATATATGAAACCTCTGGCTTCTTGTGTTACTATATAAATAATTTTAGAAATGATTAAAAATAGAATCCTGAGAGAAAGTTTTTCCTTGCCTCCATTGCCAAATTACTTTCTCATGAATAACTAGTTAATTAAAATTGTATATAAAATATGTGTGACTTCTGGTTCACCGTGTTATCATACAAATAATTATGTACATTAATTATCTGAAACATTTTTATAAATTCCTGAAATAAATGTTTTCCTTGCCTCCATCTTCAAGGTTTTCCTCATGAATAAGTCATTAATTAAAATTAATTGGAAAGTAAATGAGACCTCTGGCTTCTTGTGTTACTATATAAATAAATATAGAAATTATTAAAAATGGTGTCCTGAGAGAAATGTTTTCCTTGCCTCCATCATCAAAGTTATTTCTTATGAAAACGTAATTAATGAAAATTGTATTTAAAATGTGTGTGACCTCTGGTTTCCCGTGTTATCATACAAATAATTATATATTAGTAATAATCATCTGAATAAATAAATAAAAATCCTGGGTGAAAGTTTTTCCTTGCCTCCATTGCCAAGGTTTTTCCTCATGAATAAGTTATTAATTAAAATTAAATGGAAAATATATGAGATCTCTGGCTTCTTGTGTTACTATATAAATAATTATAGAAAATATTAAAAAATACAATCCTGAGAGAAAGTTTTTCCTTGCCTCCATTGCCAAATTACTTCCTCATGAATAACTTATTAATTAAAATTGTATATAAGTTATTTGTGACCTCTTGTTTCCTGTGTTATTATTTAAATAATTATGCACTTTAATTATCATCTAAATAAATTTGTAAATTCCAGAGGAAATTTTCCTTGACTCTATCGCCAAGGTTTTTCTAATGAATAAGAAATGAATTAAAATTAAATGGAAAGTATATAAGACTTCTGTGTTCGTTTGTTAAATAATTATAGAAATGATTAATCTTATAAACAAATCCCTGAGTGAAAGTTTTTCTTGCCTCCATTGCCAAATGACTTACTCATGAATAAGTAATTAATTAAATGTGTACTTAAAATGTGTGTGACCTCTGGTTTTCCATGTAATCATTTAAATAATTATCCACGATAATTATTATCTATATAAATTGGTAAATTCCAGAGAGAAAGTTTTTCTTTGTGTCCATCGCCAAGGTTTTTCTCATGAATAGGTCATTACTAACAATTTGAAATATATAAAAACCTCTAGCTTCTTGTTTTGTTATATAAATCATTAATCATATAATTAAATTCCTCATAGGAAGTTTTTCCTTGTTTCCATCGCCAAATGTATTTCTCATGAATAAATAATTAATAAAAAATAAAATTAAAATATGAGACCTCTGGTTTCTTGTACGATTTTATAAATAATTATAGAATTATTATTAATATTATATTATATTCCTTGCCTCTATCATCAAAGTTGTTTCTTAAGAAAACTTGATTAATTAAAATTGTATTTAAAATATGTGTGACCGCTGGTTTCCTGTGTTACCATACAATTTGGGATATAAATTAATAATAATTTAAGTCAACAGTTCAAATAGAATGGAAAATATATCAGACCTGGTTTGTGTTACTATAGACAATAAATATCGAAATTATTAAAGATAGTATTGTGAGAGAAAGTTTTTCCTTGCCTCCCTCACCAAAGTTATTTTTTATGAAAATGTAATTAAATAAAATTGTACATTTGTATGTGTATGTTGTCAGGTTCAAACACTGATGACATCTACAAGTCAGACAACTCCAGTTAGACACAATATATGATTATAGAATAAATAAAAATTAGGTGACGCAGGTCATATCGCCTTGTCTCTGCTCTGTCTGCGTCACGGCGCGTTGTTTTTTTTTGCAAATAATAATTAACTTAGAATTTCATGGCAGCAACACGTGCCACAGTAGTTGGGAAAGGGCATGTTCACCACTGTGTTACATCACCTTTTCTTTTAACAACACTCCATTAACGTTTGGGAACCGAGGAAACTAATTGTTGAAGCTTTGAAAGTGGAATTCTTTCCCATTCTTGTTTTATGTAGAGCTTCAGTCTTTCAACAGTCCGGGGTCTCCGCTGTCGTATTTTACGCTTCATAATGCGCCACACATTTTCCATGGGAGACAGGTCTGGACTCTAGGCAAGCCAGGAAAATACCCGCACTCTTTTTTTACGAAGCCACACTGTTGTAACACGTGGCTTGGCATTGTCTTGCTGAAATAAGCAGGGGCGTCCATGAAAAAGACGGCGCTTAGATGGCAGCATATGTTCTTCCAAAACCTGTATGTACCTTTCAGCATTAATGGTGCCTTCACAAATGTGTAAGTTACCCATGCCTTGGGCACTAATACACCCCCATACCATCACAGATGCTGGCTTTTGAACTTTGCGTCGATAACAGTCTGGATGGTTCGCTTCCCCTTTGGTCCGGATGACACGATGTCGAATATTTCCAAAAACAATTTGAAATGTGGACTTGTCAGACCACAGAACACTTTTCCACTTTGCATCAGTCCATCTTAGATGATCTCGGGCCCAGAGAAGCCGACGACGTTTCTGGATGTTGTTGATAAATGGCTTACGCTTTGCATAGAAGAGCTTTAACTTGCACTTAAAGATGTAGGGGCGAGCTGTATTTAGTGAAAGTGGTTTTCTGAAATGTTTCTGAGCCCATGTGGTGATATCCTTTAGAGATTGATGTCGATTTTTGATACAGTGCCGTCTGAGGGATGGAAGGTCACGGTCAAAACGTCCGCCTCTGTTTTATTCTCCATGCTTGTTCTCGTCCTCTCAGTTGTTTTGTTCTGCAGGCTCGATATATTTTCATATATATTCATATTTGACTTTTTTTTTTCTTCTTTTTTTTTATTGTTTTCCATCAAAACCCCTCCCATGTTATGTTTCATACGCAAATATTTCCATTTCCTCTCTGGCATACATTTCAGCCAGTGTTTGGCACATTCCAGTGCACTTAGAAGTCAGCCCACAATGCATGGATGCTCGAGTATGCATGCACACTGTATTCTATTCATTATTAAGTGCAGAAAGTGTTGCTTCATGTCCGCATTTGCCTGAGAATCTCCTTTTTTTCCCTTCCTTGCCGATTATGCATGTCACCTTTTTTGGCTGGGTCTCATTAGCGCTGCTCTCTTTTGACTGCCACGTCTCTTCAAGTGGATGTTGCCCTTCTTGGCTTTTATGTCTTCAAATTGTGCCGTGGAAATGCTGCTAGAACAACGCAATGGCAAAATTGAGGACTTCCTGTTGTTTTGCAGTGTAATATTAGGTCAAATATAATGATGCACGCGTGGATATTCTGTATATTGCTCCCTCGACGTGGTTAAGACTGAGTTATGAAATAGAAAAAAAACACAAAAGTAATCTTAAAAAAGGAGAGATTCCAGCTCTACATCGGCTCATCACTCCTCCAACAGCCGCTCTCGGCCCAGACTGTTATTAATGTGCGCTGAATTATTTAACAGGGTAAAATTACCATTGCTCTTTTGAAAAGGTTTTTTTTTTTTTGCCTACACACAATTAAAGAGCATTATAGTGATTTTTTTTATTTTATTTAGTTGAACTGCAATTGTGTGATATTTATCCTTCTGGTATATTCTTTGCCTGGCGGAGGTCATAGTATTGATTCTGACCAATGTTGCTGTTTATGATCTTACTTTTTTAATAAGTTGTCCCCTTTTGCAACCTTTGAAAAGCACTTATTCCACATGTTGTTTTGTTACAGCCTTACTCCATAATGGAATTAATTAATTTTTTTCCTCAAATTCCTACATACAAAACCTCATAATGACAATGTGGAAAATGTTGTTTTATTATGTTGTTCATAAGAAGTATACACACACACATACATATATATGTATGTATATATATATATATATATATATATATATATATATATATATATGTATGTATATATATATATATATATATATATATATATATATATATATGCATATGTATATATATATATGTATGTATATATGTGTCCATATGTATGTATGTATGTATGTATGTATGTATATGTATATATATGCGTACAAACACCATTTCCATATGAGTTGGGAAATTGTGTTAGATGTAAATATAAACAGAATACAATGATTTTCAAATCCTTTTCAACCCATATTCAATTGAATGCACTACAAAATCAAGATATTTGATGTTCAAACTCATAAACTTGTTTTTTTTTTGCAAATAATAATGAACTTAGAATTTCATGGCTGCAACACGTGCCAAAGTAGTTGGGAAAGGGCATGTTCACCACTGTGTTACATCACCTTTTCTTTTAGCAACACTCCATAAACGTTTGGAAACTGAGGAAACTAATTGTTGAAGCTTTGAAAGTGGAATTCTTTACCATTCTTGTTTTATGTACAGCTTAAGTCCTTCTTGTTGTCGTATTTTACGATTCATAATGCGCCACACATTTTCCATGGGAGACAGGTCTGGACTGCAGGCGGGCCAAGAAAGTACCCGCACTCGTTTTTTACAAAGCCACGCTGTTGTAACACGTGCTGAATGGGCCTTGGAATCTTCTTGCTGAAATAAGCAGGGGCGTCCATGAAAAAGACGGCGCTTAGATGGCAGCATATATTGTTCCAAAATCTGTATGTACCTTTCAGCATTAATGGTGATTTCCCAAATGTGTAAGTTACCCATGCCTTGGGCACTAATGCACCCCCATACCATCACACATGCTGGCTTTTACACTTTGCGTCATTAACAGTCTGGATGGTTCGCTTCCCCTTTGGTTCGGATGACACGATGTCGGATATTTCCAAAAACAATTTGAAATGCGGACTCGTCAGACAACAGAACACTTTTCCACTTTGCATCAGTCCATCTTAGATGATCTCGGGCCCGGAGAAGCTGGCGGCGTTTCTGGATGTTGTTGATAAATGGCTTTCGCTTTGCTTAGTAGAGCTTTAAGTTGAACTTACAGATGTAGCGACGAACTGTATTTAGTGACAGTGGTTCTCTGAAGTGCTCCTGAGCCCATGTGGTGATATCCTTTAGAGATTGATGCCGGTTTTTGATACAGTGCCGTCTGAGGGATGGAAGGTCACGGTCATTTAATGTTGGTTTCCGGCCAAGCCGCTTACGTGGAGTGATTTCTCCAGATTCTCTGAACCTTTTGATGATATTATGGAGCGTAGATGTTGAAATCCCTAAATTTCTTGTAATTGCACTTTGAGAAAGGTTGTTCTTAAACTGTTTGACTATTTGCTCACACAGTTGTGGACAAAGGGGTGTACCTCGCCCCATCCTTTCTTTTGAAAGACTGAGCATTTTTTGGGAAGCTGTTTTTATAGCCAATCATGGCACCCACCTGTTCCCAATTAGCCTGCACACCTGTGGGATGTTCCAAATAGGTGTTTGATGAGCATCCCTAAACTTTATCAGTATTTATTGCCACCTTTCCCAACTTCTTTGTCACATGTCGCTGGCATCAAATTCTAAAATACAAATGTTTATCAGTTTGAACATTAAAAATGTTGTCTTTGTAGCATATTCAACTGAATATGGGTTAAAACTCTGCATCTTCCTCCACTTGTCCTCCAAGATGCTTTCTATTCTTAGCTGGTGGTTGTCACAGTGCCATGCATATTAAAGTTAAAGTACCAATGATTGTCACACACACACTAGGTGTGGTGAAATTGGACTTCTGCATTCGACCCATCCCCTTGTTCACCCCTGGGGAGCTGAGGGGAGCAGTGAGCAGCGTGGGCCGCGCTCTGGGATCATTTGGTGATTTAACCCCCAATTCCAACCCTTGATGCTGAGTGCTGAGACTCACACTCTTGGGAAAAACAAATCAATCAATCAATCAATGATTATTTATATAGCCCTAAATCACTAGTGTCTCAAAGGGCTACACAAACCACAATGACATCCTCGGTAGGCCCACATAAGGGCAAGGAAAACTCACACCCAGTGGGACGTCGGTGACAATGCTGACTATGAGAAACCTTGGAGAGGAGCGCATATGTGGGCAACCCCCACTCGAGGGGAACCAAAATCAATGGATGTCGAGCGGGTCTAACATGATACTGTGAAAGTTCAAGCCATAGTGGATCCAACACAGCCGCGAGAGTTCAGTTCAAAGTGGATCCAACACAGCAGAGAAAGTTCCGTCCACAGTGGAGCCAGCAGGAAACCATCCCAAGCGGAGGCGGATCAGCAGCGCAGAGATGTCCCAGCCGATACACATGCAAGCGGTCCATCCTGGGTCCCGACTCTGGACGAGCGGTCCATCCTGGGTCCCGACTCTGGACGAGCGGTCCATCCTGGGTCCCGACTCTGAACTGCCAGTACTTCGTCCATGGCCACCAGACCTGACCCCCTCCAGTAGGATATAGTAGAAAAAGAAAAGAAACGGCAGATCAACTGGTCTAAAAAGGGAGTCTATTTAAAGGCTAGAGTATACAGATGAGACTTAAATGCTTCTACTGAGGTAGCATCTCAAACTGTTGGGGATGACGCATTTACTTCCGGGGGTCACGTTTCCTCTTATGTCATCCCGTAGCTTGTGTTTGTAAATTGTTTTTAAAAATTTTTTATAATACAGCGTTAACAAAACATCTGTTTTTTTATAATGTAGCGTTATATTTTTATAATATAGCGTTAACAAAACGTCTGTATTAATCATGACCCCGGAAGTAAATGGGGGGGTTGTAGGGAGAAGAAATTTGGCGTGACAGAGCCCGAACGGAAAACGCTCTATAACCTGCAGACTTTTTTTGGGCTTTGGGAATCACTAATAAGCCGGAGTCCTTTGAACGCAGATTTCTTGCCGGGACATATGGTACAATACAATCGGCAAGATAGGATGGAGCTAGACCGTGTAGTATTTTATATGTAAGTAGTAAAACCTTAAAGTCACATCTTAAGTGCACAGGAAGCCAGTGCAGGTGAGCCAGTATAGGCGTAATATGACACGTGAGTTTGGCATTTTGCACATTTTTTGTTGTTGTATTTTTTAGTATTTTTTTTATTTATTTTACTTACACTTTATAGTCGCAATTTGAAAAAAAGAAATGTGTTCCCCACACTTTCATCCTCTGTATTTTTAAAAATATTTAATTAGTATTTCCATTTTAGCCTCACATCGTCATCCACTTCCTTTTTTTTATTTTAAGTTTTTCAACTTCACCTTACTAAGTCCTTTTAGTGTAGTTTATCACAATATCACCCTGTTTTGTCATCCTCAAAATGTATTTAGAATTTTTTTTTTTACAGTTTTACCCAATTTTTCCGTCCTTTTTCCTTTGTTTTCCAATTTTTACCCAAACTTTGTCAACCCCTGATTATATTTACATTTACTATATTATTTTTCTAACACATTTTTATTTTCTAGATTTATTTTATGTTTTATTTTGTAACAATGTTACCCATATTTAATTGTATTCTTACACTATTTATTGTTATTATCATTATAAACATTATCCATGTATTTATTTACTGTTTTATTAACGTCTCCTTTTTTTAAACATCCATCCATCCATTTTCTACCGCTTATTCCCTTTGGGGTGGCGGGGGCGCTGGTGCCTATCTCAGCTACAATCGGGCGGAAGGTGGGGTACACCCTGGACAAGTCGCCACCTCATCACAGGGCCAACACGGATAGACAGACAACATTCACACTCACATTCACACACTAGGGCCAATTTAGTGTTGCCAATCAACCTATCCCCAGGTGCATGTCTTTGGAGGTGGGAGGAGCCTATCCCCAGGTGCATGTCTTTGGAGGTGGGAGGGGCCTATCCCCAGGTGCATGTCTTTGGAGGTGGGAGGGGCCTATCCCCAGGTGCATGTCTTTGGAGGTGGGAGGGGCCTATCCCCAGGTGCATGTCTTTGGAGGTGGGAGGGGCCTATCCCCAGGTGCATGTCTTTGGAGGTGGGAGGAAGCCGGAGTACCCGGAGGGAACCCACGCAGTCACGGGGAGAACATGCAAACTCCACACAGAAAGATCCCGAGCCCGGGATTGAACCCCAGACAAATCAGGTCCTTCATATTGTGAGGCAGACGCACTAACCCCTCTACCACCGTGACGCCCAAACAATTATACTCAATTTAGCCATTTTACATTTTTGTATTTTTTTTTCTCCAATTTTACTCATATTTTGCCACACGCTACATCTATTATTTTTCTCATTATTGTTATTCTTAACATGTTTTTTTTTACAAATTCAACCATATTTCACATTTCTAAAGAACACGCATGCTTAAGTTTTTTATTTACAATTTATCATAATGTAATTAGTTTTTGTATATTAAAATGATTGTATTTATTCATTTTATTTACCATTATATCAACCTCAAATTATTTTTCAGATCGCACATTTTTAGTTGTCTTATTTTATTCTTAAAACATTTTTAAAAGCTACTTTTTTGTAAAAAAATATTTGGTAAAACTTTTAGCCGTCCGAATCATTTTTATTTTATTTATTATAAATATATATTTTATTATTTTTTTAAATATAAAAAATATTTATAATATATATATATATATATATATATATATATATATATATATATATTACAATGTTTCCACTTTTACTAAACCTCTACATCTATATTTTATTAAATTACACCCACTTTGCTACAGTGGGGCCAAAAAGTATTTAGTCAGCCAGCGATTGTGCAAGTTCTCCCACTTCAAATGATGACAGAGGTCTGTAATTTTCATCATAGGTACACTTCAACTGTGAGAGACAGAATGTGGAAAAAAAAAATCCAGGAATTCACATTGTAGGAATTTTAATGAATTTATTTGTAAATGATGGTGGAAAATAAGTATTTGGTCAAGCATTCAAAGCTCTCACTGATGGAAGGAGGTTTTGGCTCAAAATCTCACGATACATGGCCCCATTCATTCTTTCCTTAACACGGATCAATCGTCCTGTCCCTTAGCAGAAAAACAGCCCCAAAGCATGATGTTTCCACCCCCATGCTTCACAGTAGGTATGGTGTTCTTGGGATGCAACTCAGTATTCTTCTTCCTCCAAACACGACCGGTTGAGTTTATACCAAAAAGTTCTATTTTGGTTAGATCCACTATGGACTGGACTTTCACAATATTTTGGTGGGAGAACTTGCACAATCGCTGGCTGACTATGTACTTTTTTCCCCCACTGTACCCTTTAAACTTTTTAATAAGTTACATTTAAAAAAAAAAAATGTAAACAGTTAGCTGTCTGAATTATTTTTATTTGTATTTCATTTACAATTTATTTTAATGTATTAATTTTTAATATATTACAATTATTTTTTATATACATGTATGTACATATATATAATATATCCCACCTAGTACCAACCTCGTCACGTCCGTTGTGTCCTGAGCAAGACACTTCACCCTTGCTCCTGATGGGTGCTGGTTGGCGCTTTGCATGGCAGCTCCCTCCATCAGTGTGTGAATGTGTGTGTGAATGGGTGAATGTGGAAGTAGTGTCAAAGCGCTTTGAGTACCTTGAAGGTAGAAAAGCGCTATACAAGTACAACCCATTTATCATTTATTTATATACACATACATACATTACCATTTTATCAACCTCTACATTTCTTATTTAACATTTATATCCACTTTTAGTAATCCTCTACATTTATTTTTTAAATTACACACACTTTGCTCATCTTCTGTATTTTCTATGTATTTTATTCGTAAAATGTTTTTACATTTACAACTACAATCATTTTTATTTGTATTTAATTTTAATCAATGTTATGTATTTTTGATATAAATACATTAAACACCTTATGTATTTTATATGTATTTTTAACGTAGTAAAAATATTTTATTGATGTATGTTTATATATATATATATATATATATATATATGTGTGTGTGTGTGTGTGTGTGTGTGTGTGTGTGTGTGTGTATGTAATTACAATTTAAAAAAAAAGAAATGTAGAAGTTGATAAAATTGTAAAAAAAAAAAGGATATTTATATATGATTTCACACTTTGCTTTTCTTACTATTTTGTTTCTCAAACTTTCTTACAACCTCGATTTTTTTTAATTTGATTTTGTTAGAATCGTTAACATAGTCAACCTAAACATAATTTGTTTTTAATTTTTTTTTTTTACAATTTGGTTAACGTTCAAATATTTCATTCATTTATATTTTTACAATTTGATCAACCACTTTTTCGTGTGTGTTTTTTTTTTTTTACAATTTTATACGCGTTTAGTCGTCCTTTTTTAAAATATTTTCTTCTTTTATTTTACTCACACTTTTCCATCTGCTACGTTTATTAATTATGATGAAGATGTTGATTATTATGATTATTTTTATTATTGTTATTATTTGCCATCCTGCAAGCATGAAGATGTTTATATGTGTGTCAACAATTAGGCTCGGTGGTCTGGCCACAGGTTGACAGCCTCAGTGTGCAGCAGCTTTATGTCTCTCCAATGACCTCCACCAGGGCTGGTGGCGGCGTGGCGGTGGCGGTGGCGGCGTGGGCTTGCGAGCTAATATGCTGTCTGGCCGCGGGGCCTGTGGGGAAGGTGCTTGGATTATTATGTTAATGCGTGTGCCTCCTGCCCTCTGCTCGCTCCCAGCTGGCCTGCCTGTCGTTAGGAAGTGCTTTGCTCTGACAGAGGAGTAATATGCTCGGTGATTGAGGGGCCAAAAGATCGCGCTCCATAAGAGAGAGAGTGAGGCGGGGGTCTTCACTGAAAAGCATATGATAAAAGTGCCATTGTATGTGAATGCCTCAGAGACATGACTTAGCAATTCCTATAGATTCCACAATGAATATGTAGGAGGGCCGCGTCTAATTGCCCCCGGCGTTATAGCACTCTCCGTGTGCTCTTATTCCACTTTTATTGCGCCCCGCTCTTTCATTACCTGCCCTCCGCGGTCTACCTGTAAATATGACAGCGCCGCAGCGCTTTTAATCACGCTGCAGGATTCGATACGAAGCTGAGGGAGGAGGGGAGGAATTGATTTTAATGTAGTTTGCGATTTGAGAATGGCAACCAGGCCGAGGCGAGAACATTCCGTCAAAGTCACTTGGGGTAACACTAATGAGAGTTTGCTGTTTTGCAAAGACAAGGAAAATAAGAGTGCACACCTCAAACAAGGCTAATCTGTTTGTGTTCGCTTGGCAAATTCTGCAATCGACAGCGTGCGCTCCGACAATAACCAGACAGTTTGTGGCCATGAAGGCCATCTTTGGTCGTGGATCTACTCTTTATTTTATGCTGCCTTTTTTTTTTTTGCTGCAACTATTACAAAACCCGTTTCCATATGAGTTGGGAAATTGTGTTAGATGTAAATATAAACGGAATACAATGATTTGCAAATCCTTTTCAACCCATATTCAATTGAATGCACTACAAAGACAGGATATTTGATGTTCAAACTAATTATTTTTTTTTTGTAAATAATAATTAACTTAGAATTTCATGGCTGCAACACGTGCCAAAGTAGTTGGGAAAGGGCATGTTCACCACTGTGTTACATCACCTTTTCTTTTAACAACACTCAAAAAAACGTTTAGGAACTAAGGAAACTAATTGTTGAAGCTTTGAAAGTGGAATTCTTTCCCATTCTTATTTTATGTAGAGCTTCAGTCTTTCAACAGTCCGGGGTCTCTGCTGTCGTATTTTACGCTTCATAATGCGCCACACATTTTCCATGGGAGACAGGTCTGGACTGCAGACGGGCCAGAAAAGTACCCGCACTCTTTTATTACGAAGCCACACTGTTGTAGCACGTGGCTTGGCATTGTCTTGCTGAAATAAACAGGGGCGTCCATGAAAATGTTGCTTGGATGACAACATATGTTGCTCCAAAACCTGTATGGACCTTTCAGCATTAATGGTGCCTTCACAGATGTGTAAGTTACCCATGCCTTGGGCACTAATACACCCCCATACCATCACAGATGCTGGCTTTTGAACTTTGCACCAATAACCAATCCAGATGGTTATTTTCCTCTTTGTTACGGAGGACACCACGTCCTCTGTTTCCAAATATAATTTGAAATGTGGACTCATCAGACCACAGAACACTTTTCCACTTTGCATCAGTCCATCTTAGATGAGCTCGGGCCCAGCGAAGCCGGCGGCGTTTCAGGGTGTTGTTGATAAATGGGTTTGGCTTTGCATGGTAGAGTTTTAACTTGCATTTACAGATGTAGCGACCAACTGTAGTTCCTGACAGTGGTTTTATGAAGTGTTCCTGAGCCCATGTGGTGATATCCTTTACACACTGATGTCTGTTTTTGGTGCAGTACTGCCTGAGGGGTCAAAGGTCCGTAATATAATCGCTTACGTGCAGTAATTTCTTCAGATTCTCTGAACCTTTGGATTATTTTACGGACCTTGCAATAGCTCGTTGAGAAATGTTGTTCTAAAACTGTTCGACAATTTGCTTACAAAGTGGTGTACCTCGCCCCATCCTTGTTTGTGAATTACTTAGCATTTCATGGAAGCTGTTTTTATAGCCAATTATGGCACCCACCTGTTCCCAATTAGCCTGCACACCTGTGGGATGTTCCAAATAAGTGTTTGATGAGCATTCCTCAACTTTATTAGTATTTATTGCCACCTTTCCCAACTTCTTTGGCACGTGTTGCTGGCATCAAATTCTAAAGTCAAAAAAAAAGTTTATGAGTTTGAACATCAAATATGTTGTCTTTGTAGCATATTCAACTGAATATGGCTTGAAAAGAATTTGCAAATCATTGTATTCTGTTTATATTTGCATCTAACACAATTTCCCAACTCATATGGAAACGGGGTTTGTACATATACTATAATATTGTACATGGTAATTGGGATTTAATATATTGCACATAATATACAATAATATGATATATTATTTGTGGAAGTCGCTTCCTAGCAGCTTCACTGTAGACACGGCACATGAGCCAAACGCACAGGTTTTAACAACATTTTAATGTTGTTGTTTTTTTGTTTTTTTTTATTTACAAGATCTTTCCAAAATGTTTTTCAGCATATCACTCCCAATCCTCTTTCTCGCGCTGCTCTCGGCCGCTTACTGTTAAAGACAACGGATGATTAGATCGGCACGTACCACCTGTAACATCTAATCACCTGCCAGCCGTGTCTCGCCGTCAGCACACGCTGGTGCTCGTCCTCAGTACCATGGACAGCGGCGGTGACTTTTCCTCCTACAGGCAGCGCTGACTATACTTTCCCTCCACAATATTATATACTCTTTATATAATATGTAAATATTTCACGTTATATTTTATATTGCTACTATGGTACTTTTTTAGCCTACTTTATACCTTTGGATTTGCCCTCGTTTTGTGCCCTTGTGTGCATTATTCTTTCCATCCTTTGTACCTGAGCTACTGTGTTTGTCTAAGTTTAAGTAAAGATGCCAATTCCTAAACGTCATAGGTTGGCAAACATGCACGGAAGTGCTAACTCACCATGCTAACATGCTAACCCAAAAGCAAAAATAACTTTTAAGTGACGTTGCAATGTTTGTTTTAAAAAAGTTGAATTTTCAAAAGGTATTTAAGTGGCAAAAAAATGGGAAATAAAAATTGCATTGTCACATTTTTGTTTTTTTTCGCGGTATGTTAGCAGTAGCATGCGACTTTACCGTTTTTTACTGATTACATATCGTATATTATATAATTGCGTACTATATATTGACTCCAATAGCTAAAAGACAATCAAACAAAGGTGAAAAAAATAAATAAAATAGTGGAACGTCCTATTTTTCTTTGTTCGATTATATGTTAGCAGTGAACTTTCCGATGCGCCATGTGATCAGTAAATTAACGGGAAGAAACCACTTCTGATTTAGGGATGCTGAAGACGGTCGCATTACGAAAAAGAGAAACAAACAAAGGTGCAAAAATTGTAAAGTGTTTTTATCTTCTTCTTTTTTTTCTTTCCGAATGTTAGCAATAAGTAAGTTCAAGGTGTGACGTAAATTGACGAGACTATTATTTTGGATTCAGGTAGGCAAACAAGAGAATAGTTTAATTGTGACTCAAACTGCTCGAATAAACACAATTGAGTGAAAAAAATGATGCTAACAAAATCTAAATACAATTTTTAGTTTGCTGGCTAACAGGCGACTTTGTGGTTTTCGGAAAAAGACGTAACGATGTTCGGATTTGCCAGATGAGTCTCCACAATGAGGAGCGAGATACTTAGAAACCAAAAACAAAAGATCAAAAATGTGAAAAAAGTTATATTTTTCGTTTGTTAGTTTGTCGGTATTGTAGCTACTCGCTAGTTCTACAGAGAATGACAGTAAAGCTTTACGATTCCATTCAAAGGACTCCACCACTTGTAGTCCGACAAATCGATCGTAATTCTGCAATTCTTAAAATAAACGTGAAAACATTGTGGCGCATTATATTTGTTTGTTTGTATGTAAGCTAGCGGGATACCTCACAGTTTTTCGGAAAATAACCTAAAACGTTTGGATTGGATGATGCACGCACATTTTCGGGACTTACGCAGATCCCAAATACAGATCAACAGGCACCAGAAATTAAGAAAAGTGAGTTTATTATTATGTTAGATCCACTATGGACTAGACTCTCACACTCTTATGTTAGATCCACTATGGACTGGACTCTCTCGCTATTATGTTAGATCCACTATGGACTGGACTCTCTCGCTATTATGTTAGATCCACTATGGACTGGACTCTCACACTCTTATGTTAGATCCACTATGGACTGGACTCTCACACTCTTATGTTAGATCCACTATGGACTGGACTCTCACACTCTTATGTTAGATCCACTATGGACTGGACTCTCACACTCTTATGTTAGATCCACTATGGACTGGACTCTCACTATTATGTTAGATCCACTATGGACTGGACTCTCACACTATTATGTTAGATCCACTATGGACTGGACTCTCACACTATTATGTTAGATCCACTATGGACTGGACTCTCATACTATTATGTTAGATCCACTATGGACTGGACTCTCACACTATCATGTTAGATCCACTATGGACTGGACTCTCACTATTATGTTAGATCCACGATGGACTGGACTCTCACTATTATGTTAGATCCACTATGGACTGGACTCTCACTATTATGTTAGATCCACTATGGACTGGACTCTCACACTATAATCTTAGATCCACTCGAGTGAGTGTTTGTTTTGATGTCCTAATGTCAACGGTCAATTAGGTGCAGTAAATGTGGAATCAGGAGTCACCCAGCGTCGCCGTGACTCTTTGTGTTTGTTCCCACTCAGCGTCGCCTGTAAAATCTGCAGATGCAAAAACCTGCGAGGCGCACACGAGTTTGAGTAGAAGAAGAGTGTTTTTTTTTTTTGCGCATGGCGTCGCGGATGAAGGCGCTTCATCACCGCCGCTCCTGGTTGTTGCGGCTGATTTTGTTGGGAATTTTGCCGAGCTGTCAGCGCATTTCCGAGAGCTATTGTTTGAACTGGAACTAGAAGAGCTGTGGAAATGGTGGAGCTGGCATATTTGTGTGTGTGTGTGCGTGTGTGTGCGTGTGTGTGTGTGTGTGAGTGTGTGTGTTCCGTCACCTGTTTGACAGGATCATCTCTCTGTTATTTGAAGGCGCCCCCTCGTTAGCCGAGCAGGGGATGTTGTGAACACACACTTTAGTTCATCAAGACAATGGCTGCCAAATGGCGAGGCCGTGAGCGCGCAACAAAAAAAGAAAACCCGCTTGGTTTTTGCCACGCACACTTCATAAAAAGTGACATTTACACTAATCCCCTCAACCATACAGTACACTACATAAAATACACATAATATAGGGGACATAAAGTACACAACATACAGTGCAGTACATGAAGTACACTGCATACGGTACATTAAGTACACAAAACATACAGGACATAAAGTACACAACATAGAGAATATAGAGTATAAAACATACAGTATGTAAAGTACACAACATGCAGTACATAAAGTACACAACATACAGTACATAAAGTACACAACATACAGGCCATAAAGTACACAACATACAGTACATAAAGTACACAACATGCAGTACATAAAGTACACAACATACAGTGCAATACATGAAGTACACTGCATACGGTACATTAAGTACACAAAACATACAGGACATAAAGTACACAACATAGAGAATATGGAGTATAAAACATACAGTACATAAAGTACACAACATACAGTACATAAAATACACAACATGCAGTACATAAGGTACACAACATACAGTACATAAAGTACACAACATGCAGGCCATAAAGTACACAACATACAGTACATAAAGTACACAACATGCAGTACATAAAGTACACAACATACAGTGCAGTACATGAAGTACACTGCATACGGTACATTAAGTACACAAAACATACAGGACATAAAGTACACAACATAGAGAATATAGAGTATAAAACATACAGTACGTAAAGTACACAACATACAGTACATAAAATACACAACATGCAGTACATAAAGTACACAACGTACAGTACATAAAGTACACAACATACAGGCCATAAAGTACACAACATACAGTACATAAAGTACACAACATGCAGTACATAAAGTACACAACATACAGTGCAGTACATGAAGTACACTGCATACGGTACATTAAGTACACAAAACATACAGGACATAAAGTACACAACATACAGTACATAAAGTACACAACATGCAGTACATAAAGTACACAACATACAGTACATAAAGTACACAACATGCAGTACATAAAGTACACAACATACAGTCCAGTACATGAAGTACACTGCATACGGTACATTAAGTACACAAAACATACAGGACATAAAGTACACAACATAGAGAATATAGAGTATAAAACATACAGTACGTAAAGTACACAACATACAGTACATAAAATACACAACATGCAGTACATAAGGTACACAACATACAGTACATAAAGTACACAACATGCAGGCCATAAAGTACACAACATACAGTACATAAAGTACACAACATGCAGGCCATAAAGTACACAACATACAGTACATAAAGTACACAACATGCAGTACATAAAGTACACAACATACAGGCCATAAAGTACACAACATACAGTACATAAAGTACACAATATACAGGCCATAAAGTACACAACATACAGTACATAAAGTACACAACATGCAGTACATAAAGTACACAACATACAGTGCAGTACATGAAGTACACTGCATACGGTACATTAAGTACACAAAACATACAGGACATAAAGTACACAACATAGAGAATATAGAGTATAAAACATACAGTATGTAAAGTACACAACATGCAGTACATAAAGTACACAACATACAGTACATAAAGTACACAACATACAGGCCATAAAGTACACAACATACAGTACATAAAGTACACAACATGCAGTACATAAAGTACACAACATACAGTGCAGTACATGAAGTACACTGCATACGGTACATTAAGTACACAAAACATACAGGACATAAAGTACACAACATAGAGAATATGGAGTATAAAACATACAGTACATAAAGTACACAACATACAGTACATAAAATACACAACATGCAGTACATAAGGTACACAACATACAGTACATAAAGTACACAACATGCAGGCCATAAAGTACACAACATACAGTACATAAAGTACACAACATGCAGTACATAAAGTACACAACATACAGTGCAGTACATGAAGTACACTGCATACGGTACATTAAGTACACAAAACATACAGGACATAAAGTACACAACATAGAGAATATAGAGTATAAAACATACAGTACGTAAAGTACACAACATACAGTACATAAAATACACAACATGCAGTACATAAAGTACACAACGTACAGTACATAAAGTACACAACATACAGGCCATAAAGTACACAACATACAGTACATAAAGTACACAACATGCAGTACATAAAGTACACAACATACAGTGCAGTACATGAAGTACACTGCATACGGTACATTAAGTACACAAAACATACAGGACATAAAGTACACAACATACAGTACATAAAGTACACAACATGCAGTACATAAAGTACACAACATACAGTACATAAAGTACACAACATGCAGTACATAAAGTACACAACATACAGTCCAGTACATGAAGTACACTGCATACGGTACATTAAGTACACAAAACATACAGGACATAAAGTACACAACATAGAGAATATAGAGTATAAAACATACAGTACGTAAAGTACACAACATACAGTACATAAAATACACAACATGCAGTACATAAGGTACACAACATACAGTACATAAAGTACACAACATGCAGGCCATAAAGTACACAACATACAGTACATAAAGTACACAACATGCAGGCCATAAAGTACACAACATACAGTACATAAAGTACACAACATGCAGTACATAAAGTACACAACATACAGGCCATAAAGTACACAACATACAGTACATAAAGTACACAATATACAGGCCATAAAGTACACAACATACAGTACATAAAGTACACAACATGCAGTACATAAAGTACACAACATACAGTGCAGTACATGAAGTACACTGCATACGGTACATTAAGTACACAAAACATACAGGACATAAAGTACACAACATAGAGAATATAGAGTATAAAACATACAGTATGTAAAGTACACAACATACAGTACATAAAGTACACAACATGCAGTACATAAAGTACACAACATACAGTCCAGTACATGAAGTACACTGCATACGGTACATTAAGTACACAAAACATACAGGACATAAAGTACACAACATAGAGAATATAGAGTATAAAACATACAGTACGTAAAGTACACAACATACAGTACATAAAATACACAACATGCGGTACATAAGGTACACAACATACAGTACATAAAGTACACAACATGCAGGCCATAAAGTACACAACATACAGTACATAAAGTACACAACATGCAGGCCATAAAGTACACAACATACAGTACATAAAGTACACAACATGCAGTACATAAAGTACACAACATACAGGCCATAAAGTACACAACATACAGTACATAAAGTACACAATATACAGGCCATAAAGTACACAACATACAGTACATAAAGTACACAACATGCAGTACATAAAGTACACAACATACAGTGCAGTACATGAAGTACACTGCATACGGTACATTAAGTACACAAAACATACAGGACATAAAGTACACAACATAGAGAATATAGAGTATAAAACATACAGTACATAAAGTACACAACATACAGTACATAAAATACACAACATGCAGTACATAAAGTACACAACATAAAGTACACAACATACAGGCCATAAAGTACACAACATACAGTACATAATGTACACAACATGCAGTACATAAAGTACACAACATACAGTGCAGTACATGAAGTACACTGCATACGGTACATTAAGTACACAAAACATACAGGACATAAAGTACACAACATAGAGAATATAGAGTATAAAACATACAGTACGTAAAGTACACAACATACAGTACATAAAATACGCAACATACAGTACATAAAGTACACAACATGCAGTACATAAAGTACACAACATACAGTGCAGTACATGAAGTACACTGCATACGGTACATTAAGTACACAAAACATACAGGACATAAAGTACACAACATAGAGAATATAGAGTATAAAACATACAGTACGTAAAGTACACAACATACAGTACATAAAATACACAACATGCAGTACATAAGGTACACAACATACAGTACATAAAGTACACAACATGCAGGCCATAAAGTACACAACATACAGTACATAAAGTACACAACATGCAGTACATAAAGTACACAACATACAGTGCAGTACATGAAGTACACTGCATACGGTACATTAAGTACACAAAACATACAGGACATAAAGTACACAACATAGAGAATATAGAGTATAAAACATACAGTACATAAAGTACACAACATACAGTACATAAAGTACACAACATGCAGTACATAAAGTACACAACTTACAGTGCAGTACATGAAGTACACTGCATACGGTACATTAAGTACACAAAACATACAGGACATAAAGTACACAACATAGAGAATATAGAGTATAAAACATACAGTACATAAAGTACACAACATGCAGTACATAAAATATACAACATGCAGTACATAAAGTACACAACATACAGTACACAACATACAGGCCATAAAGTACACAACATACAGTACATAATGTACACAACATGCAGTACATAAAGTACACAACATACAGTGCAGTACATGAAGTACACTGCATACGGTACATTAAGTACACAAAACATACAGGACATAAAGTACACAACATAGAGAATATAGAGTGTAAAACATACAGTACGTAAAGTACACAACATACAGTACATAAAATACGCAACATACAGTACATAAAGTACACAACATGCAGTACATAAAGTACACAACATACAGTGCAGTACATGAAGTACACTGCATACGGTACATTAAGTACACAAAACGTACAGGACATAAAGTACACAACATAGAGAATATAGAGTATAAAACATACAGTACGTAAAGTACACAACATACAGTACATAAAATACACAACATGCAGTACATAAGGTACACAACATACAGTACATAAAGTACACAACATGCAGGCCATAAAGTACACAACATACAGTACATAAAGTACACAACATGCAGTACATAAAGTACACAACATACAGTAGAGTACATGAAGTACACTGCATACGGTACATTAAGTACACAAAACATACAGGACATAAAGTACACAACATAGAGAATATAGAGTATAAAACATACAGTACATAAAGTACACAACATACAGTACATAAAGTACACAACACGCAGTACATAAAGTACACAACTTACAGTGCAGTACATGAAGTACACTGCATACGGTACATTAAGTACACAAAACATACAGGACATAAAGTACACAACATAGAGAATATAGAGTATAAAACATACAGTACGTAAAGTACACAACATACAGTACATAAAGTACACAACATAGAGAATATAGAGTATAAAACATACAGTACGTAAAGTACACAACATACAGTACATAAAATACACAACATGCAGTACATAAGGTACACAACATACAGTACATAAAATACACAACATGCAGGCCATAAAGTACGCAACATACAGTACATAAAGTACACAACATGCAGTACATAAAGTACACAACATACAGTGCAGTACATGAAGTACACTGCATACGGTACATTAAGTACACAAAACATACAGGACATAAAGTACACAACATAGAGAATATGGAGTATAAAACATACAGTACATAAAGTACACAACATACAGTTCATAAAATACACAACATGCAGTACATAAGGTACACAACATACAGTACATAAAGTACACAACATGCAGGCCATAAAGTACACAACATACAGTACATAAAGTACACAACATGCAGTACATAAAGTACACAACATACAGTGCAGTACATGAAGTACACTGCATACGGTACATTAAGTACACAAAACATACAGGACATAAAGTACACAACATAGAGAATATAGAGTATAAAACATACAGTATGTAAAGTACACAACATACAGTACATAAAATACACAACATGCAGTACATAAGGTACACAACATACAGTACATAAAGTACACAACATGCAGGCCATAAAGTACACAACATACAGTACATAAAGTACACAGCATGCGGTACATAAAGTACACAACATACAGTGCAGTACATGAAGTACACTGCACACGGTACATTAAGTACAAAAAAACATACAGGACATAATGTACACAACATAGAGAATATAGAGTATAAAACATACAGTATGTAAAGTACACAACATACAGTACATAAAGTACACAACATGCAGTACATAAAGTACACAACATACAGTCCAGTACATGAAGTACACTGCATACGGTACATTAAGTACACAAAACATACAGGACATAAAGTACACAACATAGAGAATATAGAGTATAAAACATACAGTACGTAAAGTACACAACATACAGTACATAAAATACACAACATGCAGTACATAAGGTACACAACATACAGTACATAAAGTACACAACATGCAGGCCATAAAGTACACAACATACAGTACATAAAGTACACAACATGCAGGCCATAAAGTACACAACATACAGTACATAAAGTACACAACATGCAGTACATAAAGTACACAACATACAGGCCATAAAGTACACAACATACAGTACATAAAGTACACAATATACAGGCCATAAAGTACACAACATACAGTACATAAAGTACACAACATGCAGTACATAAAGTACACAACATACAGTGCAGTACATGAAGTACACTGCATACGGTACATTAAGTACACAAAACATACAGGACATAAAGTACACAACATAGAGAATATAGAGTATAAAACATACAGTATGTAAAGTACACAACATACAGTACATAAAGTACACAACATGCAGTACATAAAGTACACAACATACAGTCCAGTACATGAAGTACACTGCATACGGTACATTAAGTACACAAAACATACAGGACATAAAGTACACAACATAGAGAATATAGAGTATAAAACATACAGTACGTAAAGTACACAACATACAGTACATAAAATACACAACATGCAGTACATAAGGTACACAACATACAGTACATAAAGTACACAACATGCAGGCCATAAAGTACACAACATACAGTACATAAAGTACACAACATGCAGGCCATAAAGTACACAACATACAGTACATAAAGTACACAACATGCAGTACATAAAGTACACAACATACAGGCCATAAAGTACACAACATACAGTACATAAAGTACACAATATACAGGCCATAAAGTACACAACATACAGTACATAAAGTACACAACATGCAGTACATAAAGTACACAACATACAGTGCAGTACATGAAGTACACTGCATACGGTACATTAAGTACACAAAACATACAGGACATAAAGTACACAACATAGAGAATATAGAGTATAAAACATACAGTACATAAAGTACACAACATACAGTACATAAAATACACAACATGCAGTACATAAAGTACACAACATAAAGTACACAACATACAGGCCATAAAGTACACAACATACAGTACATAATGTACACAACATGCAGTACATAAAGTACACAACATACAGTGTAGTACATGAAGTACACTGCATACGGTACATTAAGTACACAAAACATACAGGACATAAAGTACACAACATAGAGAATATAGAGTGTAAAACATACAGTACGTAAAGTACACAACATACAGTACATAAAATACGCAACATACAGTACATAAAGTACACAACATGCAGTACATAAAGTACACAACATACAGTGCAGTACATGAAGTACACTGCATACGGTACATTAAGTACACAAAACATACAGGACATAAAGTACACAACATAGAGAATATAGAGTATAAAACATACAGTACGTAAAGTACACAACATACAGTACATAAAATACACAACATGCAGTACATAAGGTACACAACATACAGTACATAAAGTACACAACATGCAGGCCATAAAGTACACAACATACAGTACATAAAGTACACAACATGCAGTACATAAAGTACACAACATACAGTGCAGTACATGAAGTACACTGCATACGGTACATTAAGTACACAAAACATACAGGACATAAAGTACACAACATAGAGAATATAGAGTATAAAACATACAGTACATAAAGTACACAACATACAGTACATAAAGTACACACCATGCAGTACATAAAGTACACAACTTACAGTGCAGTACATGAAGTACACTGCATACGGTACATTAAGTACACAAAACATACAGGACATAAAGTACACAACATAGAGAATATAGAGTATAAAACATACAGTACATAAAGTACACAACATGCAGTACATAAAATATACATCATGCAGTACATAAAGTACACAACATACAGTACACAACATACAGGCCATAAAGTACACAACATACAGTACATAATGTACACAACATGCAGTACATAAAGTACACAACATACAGTGCAGTACATGAAGTACACTGCATACGGTACATTAAGTACACAAAACATACAGGACATAAAGTACACAACATAGAGAATATAGAGTGTAAAACATACAGTACGTAAAGTACACAACATACAGTACATAAAATACGCAACATACAGTACATAAAGTACACAACATGCAGTACATAAAGTACACAACATACAGTGCAGTACATGAAGTACACTGCATACGGTACATTAAGTACACAAAACGTACAGGACATAAAGTACACAACATAGAGAATATAGAGTATACAACATACAGTACGTAAAGTACACAACATACAGTACATAAAATACACAACATGCAGTACATAAGGTACACAACATACAGTACATAAAGTACACAACATGCAGGCCATAAAGTACACAACATACAGTACATAAAGTACACAACATGCAGTACATAAAGTACACAACATACAGTAGAGTACATGAAGTACACTGCATACGGTACATTAAGTACACAAAACATACAGGACATAAAGTACACAACATAGAGAATATAGAGTATAAAACATACAGTACATAAAGTACACAACATACAGTACATAAAGTACACAACACGCAGTACATAAAGTACACAACTTACAGTGCAGTACATGAAGTACACTGCATACGGTACATTAAGTACACAAAACATACAGGACATAAAGTACACAACATAGAGAATATAGAGTATAAAACATACAGTACGTAAAGTACACAACATACAGTACATAAAGTACACAACATAGAGAATATAGAGTATAAAACATACAGTACGTAAAGTACACAACATACAGTACATAAAATACACAACATGCAGTACATAAGGTACACAACATACAGTACATAAAGTACACAACATGCAGGCCATAAAGTACACAACATACAGTACATAAAGTACACAACATGCAGGCCATAAAGTACACAACATACAGTACATAAAGTACACAACATGCAGTACATAAAGTACACAACATACAGGCCATAAAGTACACAACATACAGTACATAAAGTACACAATATACAGGCCATAAAGTACACAACATACAGTACATAAAGTACACAACATGCAGTACATAAAGTACACAACATACAGTGCAGTACATGAAGTACACTGCATACGGTACATTAAGTACACAAAACATACAGGACATAAAGTACACAACATAGAGAATATAGAGTATAAAACATACAGTACATAAAGTACACAACATACAGTACATAAAATACACAACATGCAGTACATAAAGTACACAACATAAAGTACACAACATACAGGCCATAAAGTACACAACATACAGTACATAATGTACACAACATGCAGTACATAAAGTACACAACATACAGTGTAGTACATGAAGTACACTGCATACGGTACATTAAGTACACAAAACATACAGGACATAAAGTACACAACATAGAGAATATAGAGTGTAAAACATACAGTACGTAAAGTACACAACATACAGTACATAAAATACGCAACATACAGTACATAAAGTACACAACATGCAGTACATAAAGTACACAACATACAGTGCAGTACATGAAGTACACTGCGTACGGTACATTAAGTACACAAAACATACAGGACATAAAGTACACAACATAGAGAATATAGAGTATAAAACATACAGTACGTAAAGTACACAACATACAGTACATAAAATACACAACATGCAGTACATAAGGTACACAACATACAGTACATAAAGTACACAACATGCAGGCCATAAAGTACACAACATACAGTACATAAAGTACACAACATGCAGTACATAAAGTACACAACATACAGTGCAGTACATGAAGTACACTGCATACGGTACATTAAGTACACAAAACATACAGGACATAAAGTACACAACATAGAGAATATAGAGTATAAAACATACAGTACATAAAGTACACAACATACAGTACATAAAGTACACAACATGCAGTACATAAAGTACACAACTTACAGTGCAGTACATGAAGTACACTGCATACGGTACATTAAGTACACAAAACATACAGGACATAAAGTACACAACATAGAGAATATAGAGTATAAAACATACAGTACATAAAGTACACAACATGCAGTACATAAAATATACATCATGCAGTACATAAAGTACACAACATACAGTACACAACATACAGGCCATAAAGTACACAACATACAGTACATAATGTACACAACATGCAGTACATAAAGTACACAACATACAGTGCAGTACATGAAGTACACTGCATACGGTACATTAAGTACACAAAACATACAGGACATAAAGTACACAACATAGAGAATATAGAGTGTAAAACATACAGTACGTAAAGTACACAACATACAGTACATAAAATACGCAACATACAGTACATAAAGTACACAACATGCAGTACATAAAGTACACAACATACAGTGCAGTACATGAAGTACACTGCATACGGTACATTAAGTACACAAAACGTACAGGACATAAAGTACACAACATAGAGAATATAGAGTATACAACATACAGTACGTAAAGTACACAACATACAGTACATAAAATACACAACATGCAGTACATAAGGTACACAACATACAGTACATAAAGTACACAACATGCAGGCCATAAAGTACACAACATACAGTACATAAAGTACACAACATGCAGTACATAAAGTACACAACATACAGTAGAGTACATGAAGTACACTGCATACGGTACATTAAGTACACAAAACATACAGGACATAAAGTACACAACATAGAGAATATAGAGTATAAAACATACAGTACATAAAGTACACAACATACAGTACATAAAGTACACAACACGCAGTACATAAAGTACACAACTTACAGTGCAGTACATGAAGTACACTGCATACGGTACATTAAGTACACAAAACATACAGGACATAAAGTACACAACATAGAGAATATAGAGTATAAAACATACAGTACGTAAAGTACACAACATACAGTACATAAAGTACACAACATAGAGAATATAGAGTATAAAACATACAGTACGTAAAGTACACAACATACAGTACATAAAATACACAACATGCAGTACATAAGGTACACAACATACAGTACATAAAATACACAACATGCAGGCCATAAAGTACGCAACATACAGTACATAAAGTACACAACATGCAGTACATAAAGTACACAACATACAGTGCAGTACATGAAGTACACTGCATACGGTACATTAAGTACACAAAACATACAGGACATAAAGTACACAACATAGAGAATATGGAGTATAAAACATACAGTACATAAAGTACACAACATACAGTACATAAAATACACAACATGCAGTACATAAGGTACACAACATACAGTACATAAAGTACACAACATGCAGGCCATAAAGTACACAACATACAGTACATAAAGTACACAACATGCAGTACATAAAGTACACAACATACAGTGCAGTACATGAAGTACACTGCACACGGTACATTAAGTACAAAAAAACATACAGGACATAAAGTACACAACATAGAGAATATAGAGTATTAAACATACAGTACGTAAAGTACACAACATACAGTACATTAAATACACAACATGAAGTACATAAAGTACACAACATACAGGCCATAAAGTACACAACATACAGGCCATAAAGTACACAACATACAGTACATAATGTACACAACATGCAGTACATAAAGTACACAACATACAGTGCAGTACATGAAGTACACTGCATACGGTACATTAAGTACACAAAACATACAGAACATAAAGTACACAACATAGAGAATATGGAGTATAAAACATACAGTACATAAAGTACACAACATACAGTACATAACATACACAACATGCAGTACATAAGGTACTCAACATGCAGTACATAAGGTACTCAACATGCAGGCCATAAAGTACACAACATACAGTACATAAAGTACACAACATGCAGTACTTAAAGTACACAACATACAGTGCAGTACATGAAGTACACTGCATACGGTACATTAAGTACACAAAACATACAGGACATAATGTACACAACATAGAGAATATAGAGTATAAAACATACAGTACGTAAAGTACACAACATACAGTACATAAAATACACAACATGCAGTACATAAAGTACACAACATACAGTACATAAAGTACACAACATACAGGCCGTAAAGTACACAACATGCAGTACATAAAGTACACAACATACAGTGCAGTAAATGAAGTACACTGCATACGGTACATTAAGTACACAAAACATACAGGACATAAAGTACACAACATAGAGAATATAGAGTATAAAACATACAGTACGTAAAGTACACAACATACAGTACATAAAGTACACAACATGCAGTACATAAAGTACACAACATGCAGTACATAAAGTACACAACATACAGTACATAAAGTACACAACATACAGTACATAAAGTACACAACATGCAGTACATAAAGTACACAACATACAGTGCAGTACATGAAGTACACTGCATACGGTACATTAAGTACACAAAACATACAGGACATAAAGTACACAACATAGAGAATATAGAGTATAAAACATACAGTACGTAAAGTACACAACAAACAGTACATAAAGTACACAACATGCAGTACATAAAGTACACAACATACAGTGCAGTACATGAAGTACACTGCATACGGTACATTAAGTACACAAAACATACAGGACATAAAGTACACAACATAGAGAATATAGAGTTTAAAACATACAGTATGTAAAGTACACAACATACAGTACATAAAATACACAACATGCAGTACATAAGGTACACAACATACAGGCCATACAGTACACAACATGCAGGCCATAAAGTACACAACATACAGTACATAAAGTACACAACATGCAGTACATAAAGTACACAACATACAGTACATAAAGTACTGGGTTGCACAGATAGAAAATTACAACTTCAGCACAATTGATGATAACTATTGCAACAGCCTTCAAACATAAGAGTTGTGTGATCACTTACATATAATTATTCTAACATCCCCTTTATTTAGAAACGGCGTGGCGCAGTGGAAGAGTGGCCGTGCGCAACCCGAGGGTGCCTGGTTCAAATCCCACCTAGTACCAACTTCGTCACGTCCGTTGTGTCCTTGAGCAAGACACTTCACCCTTGCTCCTGATGGGTGCTGGTTGGCGCCTTGCATGGCAGCTCCCTCCATCAGTGTGTGAATGTGTGTGTGAATGGGTGAATGTGGAAGTAGTGTCAAAGCGCTTTGAGTACCTTGAAGGTAGAAAAGCGCTATACAAGTACAACCCAATTATCATTTATTTATTTAAAAGTACCGAAACCATTTTAGTACCGGTACCAAAATATTGGTATCGTTACATTACTATGTACATAGCATAACAGAAAAAAAATATAGAACAAGCCATGTGTTAATCTTTTTTTTCTTTTTTTTTAAAGCTGCAAAATAAAAACTTCCAACGTTGCGTGCAAAAAAAAAAAAAAAAAACTGACAAACAAACAAAATAAAACAGCTATGTTTAGAAACACAGTTTAAAGAGGCTTTCATTTCCCGCTTTCCCCTTTTCTCTGCCTTCACCTCAAAAGCGGCGGCGGAGCGCTGACGTTTAGTTTGCTATTTACCCTCCAATTACCAGCTTTTTACAGCCAGGAGAGCGATGAAGAGGCCGCCCTCCTCTCCTCCCCGAAGACAAACAAACGCACGCCAAACAAAAAAGGAAACTCATTCTTAATGCGGACAGACGTGAGAAGGAAGAGTGGGCCTCGCCTGATGGAGGCCAAATTGAAGTTGATTCAAACGCAAACAAAACACGCCCGCTGAATGGCGGCGGGCTCATTGAGGGCGAGATCGTGGGGTGGAGGGGGGCGGGGTACGTGGCGCTGTGACGACTGTAAAAAAAAGAAAAAGGAATAAAAAGTTTGCTTGACACATTTACACAATTACGTGCGGCGTCCTCAAACTCTGCCACCTGCAAACGTGTTCTCCCTTCTAATCACTCTTGTGTCACTTTTTACACTTTTTATTGCACTTTTCAACATTTACAAGCAATCATTTTGTGTTATTGGATCATTTCATTTATCAGTCCATGCATTACAACTCGGATGCACGACACAACCAAAACAACAAGTGTGTCATAAATACAATACTTAGTTCAAACACGTCAACAACAGAAAAAACTGTCACATTGAGCTTAGTGGCAAAGACTACTCCCTGGCCAAGCAAACACATCGTGGCCTAAACAATTGTAGCATCTTGGCACTGCCATTGCATGTAAAGATTAGATTAGATTAGATAGTACTTTATTTATTCCGTCAGGAGAGTTCCTTCAGGAAAATTACAATTTTCAGCACAATCCCATTCAAGATCAGACAAACATTACAGGGAGACAGAACCGGATCGCTGACGGGTCTGCCGGCTTCCAGCGCCCCTTACAAAAAAGATGACATACAGGTAAACAGGGGGGGGGTAGAAGATTAAAATAAAATAAAAAAATAAAAAATCGGTCTTAGCCTAGGCCCTGGAGTGGGGGTGCAGACTGAGGCCAAGGGAAAACAACAACTCATAGCCATAGTACACATCCCTCTTCCATGTGTGTAAGAGGGAAACATCAAAGAACACAGAGGACATTAAAGACATTAAAGCAGCAGATACAACCAGACACTTCTACATACAGCTATGAATAAAAAGTAAAAGAAACATATCCACTGTGGTGGCCTCTGCGGTGTTCCACGCCATCGTCCGCTGGGGAGGAGGGAGCATGGCCAGAGACAGGAGCAGACCCAACAAAGCAAGCAGACCCAACAAAGCAAAGTCTAACATGTAATACAATACTTGGAAATGGGACTCAAAAGTAGGGCAGCACAAGGGTTAGTGCATGTACCTCACAATACGAAGGTTCTGGGTTCGATCCCGGGCTCGGGATGTTCTCCCCGTGACCGTCTGGGTTCCCCTTTTGGATTGTTGCGACCCTAACATGCCTGAATTTGGAGCAGAAATCAGTTTTTTTTTTTATTTTAATTTTTTTTCAGTATCAATAAATCAACCTTTCTCTTTATAAATTTGCGATCGATGTTTTATTTTAGGTCTTTCTTTGTAGGAGTTCAATTTTTCCCACGCACACACACACACACATATATCCATCCATCTATTTTCTACCGCTTATTCCCTTTGGGGTCGCGGGGGGCGTTGGTGCCTATCTCAGCTACAATCAGGCGGAAGGCGGGCCTTGGACAAGTCGCCACACATATATACATATATATATATACACATACACACATATATATATATATATATATATATATATATATATATATATATATATATATATATATATATAAGTGCAGTTGCCTTTTAAACCCCTGGTGGAGGTATCTGCTCTTTTCCCCACCACTATCTTGTGCAACTTCCCACTGGATGACGTCCATGTCAAACTAACAACACCAGGACTCAAACTACCACCACTTCTCCCTCTAGTTTGAGTGACTGTCTGCCAGTGAACTTTCCTAGAAAAAAAAAAAAAACCCAAAAAAACCTTCAGACCACAAGAATTCTTAAAGAAGTCAGCGAGTGGAAGGTTCCAGCACGGACTGAGAGACAGGACGTCCGATCACAGCGTAGGCCATTAAAGATGAAGGAGCAGGGAAGAGGTGGAGCGAAGGAACCCAGGCCAGCGCGTGGACGGACGGACGGATGGACGCTTGGTCCAGTAATGAGCCAGGGCCCGGACTACAGGGTCAATTATTCATAGTCAGTCCGATGGAAGGGATGAGGGCCACTGACTGATGCCTCTCTAGCACACACTTCCTTGGACTACTGCGCTACTTTGAAAAGGCATGGCTGATTCCCCCTAACTCAAGTGGACATCCAGACCTAGGACTTCCTCACAGTCACTACAACGCACGTCTAAGTTGGGATTTGTACAAGTTTCCCCATTGAAAAAACTACAATTCACAAAAAAAAAAAGCTTCATTATTTACTGTTCAAGTGTAAAAATAAGTCAACCACTCTAATCAATAAGGATATCCCCATCCCATATTGATACCGGATAACTGTCCAATATCAAATCAGATCAGAAGCAAATATCAGATTACATCTAACATACAAACCCCGTTTCCATATGAGTTGGGAAATTGTGTTAGATTTAAATATAAACAGAATACAATGATTTGCAAATCATTTTCAAGCCATATTCAGTTGAATATGCTACAAAGACAACATATTTGATGTTCAAACTGACAAAACTTTTTTTTTTTGTGCAAATAATCATTAACTTTAGAATTTGATGCCAGCAACACGTGACAAAGAAGTTGGGAAAGGTGGCAATAAATACTGATCAAGTTGAGGAATGCTCATCAAACACTTATTTGGAACCTCCCACAGGTGTGCAGGCTAATTGGGAACAGGTGGGTGCCATGATTGGCTATAAAATCAGCTTCCCAAAAAATGCACAGTCTTTCACAAAAAAGGATGGGGCGAGGTACACCCCTTTGTCCACAACTGCGTGAGCAAATAGTCAAACAGTTTAAGAACAACCTTTCTCAAAGTGCAATTGCAAGAAATTTAGGGATTTCAACATCTACGCTCCATAATATCATCAAAAGGTTCAGAGAATCTGGAGAAATCACTCCACGTAAGCGGCATGGCCGGAAACCAACATTGAATGACCGTGACCTTCCATCCCTCAGACAGCAATGCATCAAAAACCGACATCAATCTCAAAAGGATATCACCACATGGGCTCAGGAACACTTAAAAAAAACACTGTCACTTAATATAGTTTGTCGCTACATCTGTAAGCGCAAGTTAAAGCTCTACTATGCAAGGCGAAAGCCATTTATCAACAACATCCAGAAATGCCGCCGGCTTCTCTGGGCCCGAGATCATCTAAGAATGACTGATGCAAAGTGGAAAAGTGTTCTGTGGTCTGACGAGTCCACATTTCAAATTGTTTTTGGAAATATTCAACATCGTGTCTTCCGGACCAAAGGGGAAGCGAACCATCCAGACTGTTATCGACGCAAAGTTGAAAAGCCAGCATGTGTGATGGTATGGGGGTGCATTAGTGCCCAAGGCATGGGTAACTTACACATCTGTGAAGGCACCATTAATGCTGAAAGGTACATACAGCTTTTGGAACAACATATGCTGCCATCTAAGCGCCGTCTTTTTCATGGACGCCCCTGCTTATGTCAGCAAGACAATGCCAAGCCACATTCAGCATGTGTTACAACAGCGTGGCTTCGTAAAAAAAGAGTGGGGGTACTTTCCTGGCCCGCCTGCAGTCCTGACCTGTCTCCCATGGAAAATGTGTGGCGCATTATGAAGCGTAAAATACGACAGCGGAGACCCCGGACTGTTGAAGGACTGAAGCTCTACATGAAACAAGAATGGGAAAGAATTCCACTTTCAAAGCTTCAACAATTAGTTTCCTCAGTTCCCAAACGTCTATTGAGTGTTGTAAAAAGAAAAGGTGATGTAACACAGTGGTGAACATGCCCTTTCCCAACTACTTTGGCACGTGTTGCAGCCATGAAATTCTAAGCTAATTAATATTTGAAAAAATACATATATAAAGTTTATGAGTCTTTGTAGTAAATTCAATTGAATATTGTTTGAAAAGGATTTGCAAATCATTGTATTCTGTTTATATTTACATCCAGGGTGTACCCCGCCTTCCGCCCGATTGTAGCTGAGATAGGCGCCAGCGCCCCCCGCGACCCCGAAAGGGAATAAGCGGTAGAAAATGGATGGATGGATGGATAATTTCTCAACTCATTTGGAAACGGGGTTTGTATATTTCGGAAAGTATGACAATATTGGTGGCGATATTGGATACTATTACATTTAAAAAGTTATGCAATTGTATGCAGTACTTAATCTTTTTCCAGTCAAAATGGTAAAAACTAATGGATTGTTCTATTTTGTATTTTATTGATGCATATTTCCAGGCATTCACAGGGTTATATAAAATGATGTGGCGGCCAGATTTGGCCCCCGGGCCTTGAGTTTGACACAGTGGTGTAATGTCTTGCACTGAGGGGAGATGGGAGTGATCCCGCTGTGCACACTCATGCTGTGACAACCGAGCGTAGCATCCATCAAAATCGCATAATAGCGAGCGTGAAGAGTGAAAACACACGGAAAAGAAGACGCCGCTCTTTATTAGCTGTCATCCTTCCTGGGAATATATGTGCAAATAAATGGCGGGTGCCGCACGGGCCGCCAATGTCTCCCTAGCGACGGCGAGCATGTTGCCAGGCGAGACAAAGTGGGTGTTTGAATGTGCGGGGCGAGGGTCTGGCCGGGATGAAAAATCATCGGCGGTTCCAAATGCAGATATCGCCTCGACCCCGCACTCCCACGCCGTGTCAGCCGCCATTCGTCACTGTCGGCGAGGCCGCCTCTCATTAAGCGGCGGCGCTCGAGCCGCAACTTAATTTCCTTAAGAGGAGCAGACACCTGATTCAATTGTCAGCCCATTACGCTCTTGTTTAGGCCCTCCGACGGGTCTTGGCCGCGGGAGCAGAGATGCGCCGCGGCTATATTAAATGTTGCCGACATAATTCCCAGACACATGATTCATGTCTCGCTCGTGGCGTCCATCGCTCACCGCGCCGTCAGCGCCGCGGCCGTCCAATCGCCGCTTAGAGGGTGTTGTATCATCAGCGCTTATGGCGCTCCTTTTCGCGCCGGGTCATGAAGAGGGCTGAACATTTTCTGGTAGTTTCTGGAAAGAGAACTCAAGGTTGAAGATTATTCCATTTTGGACATTTTATCGGTTATGTGTGGGATGTTATCAGCCATAATAAATATGTATCAGATCATATTTCCATTGTGCCTAAAGCTGAGCCCCGATCTACAAACCTAATTGGTAGTTGAACATGGTTCGTAAAACCAAAAAAGTTTGTATAACGAAGCAGAGGTCCCCATAAGAAAAAATGTACCATATTTTCCGAAATATTAGACGCTTTAAACCCTGCGGCTTGTAAAACGGTGCGGCTTTTTTTTTTAGCTAGCATCCATATTGTTTTGTATTGAACAAACAGTTTTTTTAATCTTCAATAGTAACAATAATAATAATGTATTTAGTTTGTAATAAAAAAACACTTTACATTGAGCAAACAAAAAACACAAAGATAATAAAAAATAAAAATAAAAAACTAGTACAGTCTAATAGCTAGAACTCCTCCCACCTCCAAAGACATGCACCTGGGGATAGGTTGATTGGCAAAACTAAATGGTCCCTAGTGTGTGAATGTGAGTGTGAATGTTGTCTGTCTATCTGTGTTGGCCCTGTAATGAGGTGGCGACTTGGCCCGGGTGTACCCTGCCTTCCGCCCGAATTCAGCTGAGATAGGCTACAGCGGCCCCTCGCAACCCCTAAAGGGACAAGCGGTAGAAAATGGATGGATGGATAGTATGCATATATTTTTTAAAAAGTTTTGTTTAAATGAAGGGTTTTTAAGACTTTTTTTAAAACCTTTCACGGTCTGTGGTGCCCTCAGGTGGTCAGGAAGAGCATTCTGCAGAATGGGAGCGGCGGCGCAGAAAGCCCAGTCTCCCATTGTTCGTATCTTTGTCCTCAGAGGTTGGAGGAGGTTAGCCTGTCCGGAGCGGAGGTGTCGTGTGGAGGATTTGGGGATGAGTAGTTCAACCCTAAGTGGAACAGGAAGCCAGTGAAGGGATTTGAGAATTGGTGTGATATGCTCGTATTTCCGCACTCTCATCAGGATCCTAGCAGCACTATTCTGTAAGTACGGCAGCTTCTGAATGTTCTTGCTGGGGATCCCGACAAGAAGTGCGTTACAATAGTCTATCCTGGAGGAGACAATGGCGTGGTCGAGCCTTTTCGGCATCACAGAGAGTGAGTGAGGGGCGGAGTTTAGCAATATTCCTGAGGTGGTAGAAGGAGGTCTTGCACAGTTGTGTTATTTGAGCCTCAAAGGTCTGGTGAGGGTCCATTTTTAACACCCAGATTAGTGACTGAAAGGTGCGTTGTTGTTTGAGCTATAATGCCATCTTTTGGACGAGTTTACTCACTGCAGGTGAAAATAAACTTCCTGTTTGGTGCCTTTACCCGAAAGTAAAAAAACGTCCATAGTGTTTTCGCATTAAAGGATAGTTCATCACTCCAAGCAGCGTTTGTAAGTTTTACAATACAACTAAAACAATTCATACTTGCTAAACCGTCTCGTGTGTGATGTCTGTTGGAGTGTTTTTATGCCTATCGTAAAGTATCTGTCATGATCCGTGGCCCGGATCATCTTTTGTTATGTTCTGTTAGTTTTGTACTCCCTTAGTTCCTGTTTGTGCACCTCTGGGTTTGTTTTAGTTCCCATGGGGATTAATTGGGTTCACCTGCCTCTGTTTAGTGGTCGGCACACTCAGCTGCTTTCGACCACTAATCAGAGAGCTATTTACTCACTTGTTATTGTTATTCATGGACTCTTGCACTATTATGTTGGATCCACTATGGACTGGACTCTCACACTATTGTTAGATCCACTATGGACTGGACTGTCACACTATTATGTTAGATCCACTATGGACTGGACTCTCACTACTATGTTAGATCCACTATGGACTGGACTCTCACTATTATGTTAGATCCACTATGGACTGGACTCTCACTATTATGTTAGATCCACTATGGACTGGACTCTCACACTATTATGTTAGATCCACTATGGACTGGACTCTCACTATTATGTTGGATCCACTATGGACTGGACTCTCACTATTATGTTAGATCCACTATGGACTGGACTCTCACTATTATGTTAGATCCACTATGGACTGGACTCTTACACTATTATGTTAGATCCACTATGGACTGGACTCACACTATTATGTTAGATCCACTATGGACTGGACTCTCGCTATTATGTTAGATCCACTATGGACTGGACTCTCACTATTATGTTAGATCCACTATGGCCTGGACTCTCACACTATTATGTTAGATCCACTATGGACTGGACTCTCACTATTATGTTAGATCCACTATGGACTGGACTCTCACTATTATGTTAGATCCACTATGGACTGTACTCTCACTATTATGTTAGATCCACTATGGACTGGACTCTTACACTATTATGTTAGATCCACTATGGACTGGACTCACACTATTATGTTAGATCCACTATGGACTGGACTCTCACTATTATGTTAGATCCACTATGGACTGGACTCTCACACTATTATGTTAGATCCACTATGGACTGGACTCTCACTATTATGTTAGATCCACTATGGACTGGACTCTTACACTATTATGTTAGATCCGCTATGGACTGGACTCACACTATTATGTTAGATCCACTATGGACTGGACTCTCACACTATTATGTTAGATCCACTATGGACTGGACTCTCACACTATTATGTTAGATCCACTATGGACTGTACTCTCACTATTATGTTAGATCCACTATGGCCTGGACTCTCGCACTATTATGTTAGATCCACTATGGACTGGACTCTCACACTATTATGTTAGATCCACTATGGCCTGGACTCTCACACTATTCTGTTAGATCCACTATGGACTGGACTCTTACACTATTATGTTAGATCCACTATGGACTGGACTCTTACACTATTATGTTAGATCCACTATGGACTGGACTCTCACTGTTATGTTGGATCCACTATGGACTGGACTCTCACAATATTATGTTAGATCCACTATGGACTGGACTCTCACGATTATGTTAGATCCACTATGGACTGAACTCTCACTACTATGTTAGATCCACTATGGACTGGACTCTCACTATTATGTTAGATCCACTATGGACTGGACTCACACTATTATGTTAGATCCACTATGGACTGGACTATCACACTATCATGTTAGATCCACTATAGACTGGACTCTCACACTATTATGTTAGATCCACTATGGACTGGACTCTCACACTATTATGTTAGATCCACTATGGACTGGACTCTCACTATTATGTTAGATCCACTATGGACTGGACTCTCACACTATTATGTTAGATCCACTATGGACTGGACTCTCACACTATTATGTTAGATCCACTATGGACTGGACTCTCACTAATATGTTAAATCCACTATAGACTGGACTCTCACACTATTATGTTAGATCCACTATGGACTGGACTCTCACACTATTATGTTAGATCCACTATGGACTGGACTCTCACACTATTATGTTAGATCCACTATGGACTGGACTCTCATTAGTGGCTGAGCGTGCCGACCACTAACCAGAGGCAGGTGAACCCAATTAATCCCCATGGAAACTAAACAATACCAGAGGTGCACAAACAGGAACTAAGGGAGTCCAAAACTAACAGAACATAACAAAACATGTTCTGGACCACGGATCATGACAGGAACAAAGCTAGCGTAGTTAGCATTAGCTAATATGCTAACACGTTTACATGTGTCTGTGTTAGTGTAATCACTTACAATGGCTTCTTGTTTGTATTGTTTCAGTTACACAAATTCCTCAGTTGATTTACTAAAACGTCACCATGGATTTATTGAGTTAGTTTAGCTGATTGGAGAGAAGCCCATCCCAGATCAAGCTATTAATTCACTGTTACTACATTTAACCAACCACGGAAGACACGATGCAAATTAAACCAATCAAAAACAACGTAAGGTGGGTCTTGGCGTCTCTTTTTCATGCACCTCAGCTGTACGTTTTTGATTGGTTTAAATTCGTCAAGTTTAATTGAATTTTCGATTTCTTCCAACGCAAGGTAGACAAAAGCATGAGAGACGGTCGACCATGTCAGAGATATCGTCGACCTCTAGGTTACCCAGCTCTCCTTCACAGGGCTGGTTTTACTATTGTTTGTACTTTTGTTTTTGTAATATCAATAGTTTAACTTTAATTTTAGTCATCTCATCATTTTAGACAACCTTAAAATAAAAGAATCTAGATGGACTCTCTGCTCTGAAAAAGGGCTCATAATAGTTTGTACACAAAAGCCATTTTTAAATCGATCTGTGGTCCCAAAATTTAAAAGTTAGTACAATGAGATTGTTTTAGATTCCATATTTTTTAAATTCCAAAAACGTTTAATATACGTCGTCCTTCATGAGCTAACCTTGGTATTAGGACCCTTGACCATACTTGCCAACCTTGAGACCTCCGATTTCGGGCGGGAGGTGTGGTTGGGGGGTGTGGTTAAGAGGAGAGGAGTATATTTACAGCTAGAATTCACCAAGTCAAGTATTTTATATATATATATGAAATACTTGACTTTCAGTGAATTCTAGCGATATATATATATTTATGTTATTATGTATATATATATATATATATATATATATATATATATGTATATATATATATCCATCTATCCATTTTCTACCGCTTATTCCCTTTGGGGTCGCAGGGGGCGCTGGTGCCTATTATAGCTACAATCGGGCGGAAGGTATATATATGTATATATATATATATATATATATGTATATATATATATATATATATACATATATATATATATATATATATATATATATATATATATGTATATGTATGTATATATGTATATGTCTTGATTGGATTATCCAGAGAATAGCGCTCGATACCGTGGTAGAGCGCAATATGTAGGTGTGGGAAAAATCACAAAATTACTTCGTCTCTACAGAACTGTTTCATGAGGGGTTCCCTCAATCATCCCTGATGATTGAGGGAACCCCTCATGAAACAGTTCTGTAGAGACAAAGTAGTCTTTTGATTTTTCCCACACCTACATATATATATATATATATATATATATATATATATATATATACATAAATAAATAAATACTTGAATTTCAGTATTCATTTATTTACACATATACACACACATTACACTCATTCCTCGTTCTTCTGCTTCGTCTCCTTGTTGTGTGCGCAGTTGTGCACTGCAGTCTCTAACATCCGTAGATGTTATTGTCACATATGCATGTACAGTAGATGGCAGTATTGTCCTGTTTTTAAGAGTGTCACAACATTGCTGTTTACGGCAGACGAACTGCTTTACGGTAGAGGAAAACGTGACTGCTGTTGTTGTGTGTTGTTACCGCGCTGGGAGGACGTTAATGAAACTGCCTAACAATAAACCCACATAAGAAACCAAGAACTCGCCCTCGATCATTCTACAGTTATAACATCATTGGGCAGACACGCTGTTTATATTGTGGGAAAGCGGACGTGAAAACAGGCTGTCCTCACTCAGGTCCGCATGGAGCTGGAGGGGGCGTAGCCTCCAGCTGCGCCTGAATTTCGGGAGATTTTCGGGAGAAAATTTGTCCCGGGAGGTTTTCGGGGGAGGCGCTGAATTTCGGGATTCTCCAGCAAAATCCGGGAGGGTTGGCCAGTATGCCCTTGACTATTATACACACTACTGGAGTATAACATCAGTTTCCACTGTTCTGGGAAGAAGTTCCATGTTCTATCATTCTGGATTGCACATAATAAGAGAGTCCATAATTGTCTACTCGCCAGAAAACAACGTCCAGGCTTGCGCCGGTGGCAAGTTTTATGTACAAAACCCTGAGAAGTTGTCACGTTGTGTAACTGGTAAATAAAAACAGAATACAATGATTTGCAAATCCTTTTCAACTTATATTCAATTTAATAGACTACAAAGACAAGATATTTAACAATTCCTACTGAGAAACTATGTTATTTTTTTGCAAATATTAGCTCATTTAAAATTTGATGCCTGCAGCATGTTTCAAAAAAGCTGGCACGAGTGGCAAAAAAGACAGAGAAAGTTGAGGAATGCTCGTCAAACACTTATTTGGAACATCCAACAGGTGTGCAGGCTAATTGGGAACAGGTGGGTGCCATGATTGGGTATAAAAACAGCTTCCCAAAAAATGCTCAGTCTTTCACAAGAAAGGATGGGGCGAGGGTCACCACTTTGTCAACAAATGCCTGAGCAAATCGTACAACAGTTTAAGAACAACATTTCTTACCCAGCTATTGCAAGGAATTTAGGGATTTCACCATCTACGGTCCTTATTATCATCAAAAGGTTCAGAGAATCTGGAAAAATCAATGCACATAAGCGATGATATTACGGACCTTCGATCCCTCAGGCGGTACTGCGTCAAAAAGCGACATCAGTGTGTAAAGGATATCACCACATGAGCTCAAGAACACTTCAGAAAACCACTGTCAGTAACTACAGTTTGTCGCTACATCTGTAAGTGCAAGTTAAAAGTCTACTATGCAAAATACAAGTCATTTATCAACAACACCCAGAAACGCCGCCGGCTTCACTAGGACCGAGGTCATCTAAGATGGACTGATGCAAAGAGAAAAAGTGTTCTGTGGTCTGACGAGTCCACATTTCAAATTGTTTTTGGAAACTGTGGATGTTGTGTCCTCCGGAACAAAGAGCGCCTGTTATAGGCGCAAAGTTGAAAAGCCAGCATGTGTGATGGTATGGGGGTGTATTAGTGCCCAAGGCATGGGTAACTTACACATCTGTGAAGGCGCCTTTGATACTGAAAGGTACATACAGATTTTGGAGCAACATATGTTGCCATCCAAGCAACGTCTTTTTCATGGCCGCCCCTGCTTATTTCAGCAAGACAATGCCAAGCCACGTGTTACAACAGCATGGCTTCGTAGTAAAAGAGTGTGGGTACTTTCCTGGCCCGCCTGAAGCCTGGATTTGTCTCCCATGGAAAATGTGTGGCGCATTATGAAGCGTAAAATACGACAGCGGAGACCCGGACTGTTGAACGACTGAAGCTCTACATAAAACAAGAATGGGAAAGAATTCCACTTTCAAAGCTTCAACAATTGGTTTCCTCAGTTCCCAAACGTTTATTGAGTGTTGTTAAAAGAAAAGGTGATGTAACACAGTGGTGAACATGCCCTTTCCCAACTACTTTGGCACGGGTTGCAGCCATGAAATTCCAAGGTAATTATTATTTGCAAAAAAAATAATGTGTGGCGCATTATGAAGCGTAAAATACGACAGCGGAGACCCTGGACTGTTGAACGACTGAAGCTCTACATAAAACAAGAATGGGAGAGAATTCCACTTTCAAAGCTTCAACAATTGTGAAGTGAAGTGAATTATATTTATATAGCGCTTTTCTCTAGTGACTCAAAGCGCTTTACATAGTGAAACCCAATATCTAAGTTACATTTAAACCAGTGTGGGTGGCACTGGGAGCAGGTGGGTAAAGTGTCTTGCCCAAGGACACAACGGCATTGACTAGGATGGCGGAAGCGGGAATCGAACCTGCAACCCTCAAGTTGCTGGCACTGCCGCTCTACCAACCGAGCTAAACCGCCTCAGTTCCCAAACGTTTATTGAGTGTTGTTAAAAGAAAAGGTGATGTAACACAGTGGTGAACATGCCCTTTCCCAACTACTTCGGCACGTGTTGCAGCCATGAAATTCCAAGGTAATTATTATTTGCAAAAAAATAAAAATAAAGTTTATGAGTTTGAACATCAAATATGTTGTCTTTGTAGCATATTCAACTGAATATGGCTTGAAAAGGATTTGCAAATCATTGTATTCCGTTTATATTTACATCTAACACTATTTCCCAACTCATATGGAAACGGGGTTTGAACTTTTATAAATGGCACTAGTTTACTATGAGGTCTGGACACCATTGCATACAAAGAGAATATAACATACATCCATAACTGTGGATGCATATGCAAAAGTGCAATATATTTATCTGTACGTTAATCTATTTATTTATATAAATAAAGGAAAATACAAAATAAGAGTGGGCTCTTCAAAATAAAAGCACAAAAATCGTAACGTGACAGAACTGCATTTTCTCAAGAAAAAAGTTTGCTGCCATTTACAATCTGTTCCTTATTGTGCTTTTATCCTGCACCACCATGAGCAAATTTGAATGACAGTAAAAAGGAAGTCTCAGTCTTAATGCAAAGCTGGAACAAAAGCAGGTCTTTTCCGCCACATAGCTGGAAGCATTCCAGATGAAGAATTAGGACTCGGGGGGGGTCGAAGCCCAGGAAGAGGGAGAAAGGGGTTGTGTTTTTCAGGGGTGATGTGGAATGAGCAGTGAGCAGGTGGTGAGTCGACACCCTGGGAGCTAAAGGCCACAAAGTCAGCGTGGCGGCGAGCGCAGCTGTGTGACGCTACCACGCACAAGAAAGGAGGATGGCGGTGATGATGCAGGAAAAGGTGGGAGATTGAAGCCACAATGGAGCTGACGTGCCGGAGAAGACGGCGGCGGCGGCGGCGGGCCTACACCGACGCAGACGAGAAAGGCGGCTCCTCCCGCCAGGTAGGTAGAGGCGCACGCTTTCTAGCATCTGCCGCTTCACCACCCATCGGGGAGCCTCGGCGGGCTCTTCAAACACCCTGTGTGGGTCCTCCGCCTTTTGATGCTCCTGGAGAGGGGCGAGGAGGGGGAAGACACTCCTCCGCACACCTCGCCGCAGAACAGATGGATACTGGGAAAAGAAAACAGGCGGCGGAAAAAGCCTTATTATTGTGTTGGAGAGACACACGTGTGCTGTCATGTGACCAAAATAACAACAATAAACATGCATGGAGGATAAATGCAGGACTTTTTGCCCCATTTGGCCAAGTTTTATTTTTATTTATTTATGAGAAAAGAAAAAAGATAAGTTGTATGTATGTATGTATGTATATATGTATATATATATATGTATGTATGTGTATTTATGTATATATATCTATATATACATATATATGTATGTATGTATATATATATATACATACATACATATATATATGTATGTATGTATGTATATATATGTATGTATGTATGTGTATGTATATATATATATACACATATATGTATATATGTGTGTAAGTATATATATATATATATGTATGTATGTATGTATATATATGTATGTATGTATGTGTATGTATATATATATATATACACATATATGTATATATGTGTGTAAGTATATATATATATATATATATATATGTATGTATGTATATATATATGAATATATACATATACTCACACACACACATATATGTATCTGTATATATATGTATGTATGTACATATATATATATGTATATATATACATGTATATATGTATGTATATATATGTGTGTGTGTATATATATATATAATTATATATATAATTATATTAATATAAAAGTATATATATATATATATACATATTATATATATGAATATATATGTATGTATGTATATATATATGTGTGTATGTATATATATATGAATGTGTATATATGTGTATGTTTATATATATGTATGTATGAATATATATACATATATATACA